>NC_135535.1:55748776-56057421 GCF_045843805.1 Urocitellus parryii | reverse complement strand
GCAGAGTGGAGCTTCCTCCTGCGCCCAGAGCAGGCCAAGTGACCCGCCGGCGTGGTACCATGACACCCCAAACGCAGCTGGGGCTGAAGAGAGCAGCCGCCCACGCCTAGAATAGGACCAGCGATTCCGCGGTGCAGTAGCCAAGTAACCTCATTTGGAGTAGGGGCTGTGCGGAGCTGCCATCCGAGCAAGCAGGGCAGGCAGACCTGCCGCCAACTGGCAAGACAGGCCAGGTAGCTTGCCAGCGTGGTGGACACGTAAAACCGAGGCAGTCGCGTCACACTGGTTGGAGTGGGGGTGGAGCAGGGTCGCCGCCCGGGTCCGGAGGGGGCTCAGCAACCCGTTGGAGAGGTAGTCAGGTACCCCCATTGGGAGTGGGGGCTGTGCAGAACTGCGACCCACCGGCCTAGAGGTCTGCCAGCGCGGTAGACTCGTCACACCAATTGGAGTGGGGGCCCAGCTGAGCCGCCACCCACATCCAGATCAGGACCAACGATCCCAGGGCGCGGTAGTTACGTTACCACAATTGGAGTGGGGGCAGAGCAAAGCCACCACCAGTGCCCGCAGCGGGGGCAGACCTGAGACCGATCAGCGGGGTAGACAGACCACCATAATTAGAGGAGGAGCACAGCCAATACCCGCCCAGCAAGGGAGACTTCCCAACTATACAAGAGCAACATAAATAAATAGGGGGTAAATTTCAAAAACACAACAGTGGCACCAAGCAGAAAGAAACGCCAGCAGTATGAAAAGACAAGGAAAGAAAGGACCACAAGTAATGCAGGTCAACTCAACTTTAGAAGAGGTAATAGCTGCAACAGATGGAATGTCAGATAAAGAAATCAGGATTTATATGCTTCAGATGATCTGGAGTCTCAAGGAAGACATGAGACAGCAAAATCAGACAATGAAAGATCACATTGACAAACAAATCCAGGAAGTAAAAGATCAATTTCACAGGGAGATAGAGGTAATAAAAAACAAACAAATAGAAATTCTAGAAATGCAGGAAACTATAAACCAACTTAAAAACTCAATTGAGAATACTACCAGCAGAGTAGATCACTTAGAAGAGAGAACATCAGACAATGAAGACAAAGTATTTCAACTGGAAAAGAACATAGACAGCTCAGCAAGTCTGCTAAGAAACCATGAGCAGAATATCCAAGAATTATGGGATAATATCAAAAGACCAAATTTAAGAGTCATTGGGATACAGGAAGGCACAGAGCTCCAAACCAAAGGAATAAAAAGTCTATTCAGTGAAATAATACGAGAAAACTTCCCAGACTTGAAGAATGAGACAGAATCCCAAATCCTAGAAGCCTACAGGACGCCGAATGTGCAAAATCATAAGAGATCCACACCTAGACACATTATAATGAAAATGTCCAACATACAGAATAAGGAGAGAATTTTAAAAGCTGCAAGAGAAAGAAAGCAGATTACATTTAGGGGTAAACCAATCAGGATAACAGCTGATCTCTCAACACAGACTCTGAAAGCTAGAAGATCCTGGAATAACATATTTCAAACACTGAAAGAAAATGGGCTCCATCCAAGAATCGTGTATCCGGCGAAATTAAGCTTCAGATTAGAAGATGAAATTAAAACCTTCCACGATAAACAAAAGTTAAAAGAATTCGCAGCTAGAAAACCATCTCTTCAAAAAATCCTTGGCAAAACATTACAGGAAGAGGAAATGGAAAATAACATTGAAAACCAACAATGGGAGATAGGACAGTAAAGGGGGGAAAGTAGTCAAAGGGGATAACAAATCAGGGTTAGTAACATCAATAAACAAATATGGATAGAAGAACAAACCATATCTCAATAATAACCCTAAATGTTAATGGCTTAAACTCACCAATTAAGAGATACAGGCTAGTAGAATGGATCACAAAACAAGACCCAACAATATGCTGTCTACAGGAGACGCATCTGATAGGAAAAGATATTCATAGACTGAAGGTGAAAGGCTGGGAAAAATCATACCACTCATATGGACTGCGGAAACAAGCAGGAGTGTCCATACTTATATCTAATAAAATAGATTTCAAGCCAAAGTTAATCAAAAGGGACAAAGAAGGACACTTCATACTGCTCAAGGGAACCATACACCAACAAGACATAACAATCATAAATATATATGCCCCAAATAATGGTGCAGCTGTGTTCATCAAGCAAACTCTTCTCAAGTTCAAGAGTCTAATAGACCACCATACAATAATCATGGGAGACTTCAACACACCTCTCTCACCACTGGACAGATCTTCCAAACAAAAGTTAAATAAGGAAACTATAGATCTCAATAACACAATTAACAATCTAGACTTAATTGACATATATAGAATATACCACCCAACATCAAGTAGTTACACTTTTTTCTCAGCAGCACATGGAACCTTCTCAAAAATAGACCATATATTATGTCACAGGGCAACTCTTAGACAATATAAAGGGGTAGAGATAATACCATGCATCTTATCTGATCATAATGGAATGAAACTGAAAATCAATGATAAAAGAAGGAAGGAAAAATCAAGCATCACTTGGAGAATGAACAATAGGTTGCTGAGTGATCAATGGGTTTTAGAAGACATTAAGGAGGAAATTAAAAACTTCCTAGAGTTAAATGAAAACACAGACACAACATATCGGAATCTATGGGACACATTGAAAGCAGTTCTAAGAGGAAAATTCATTGCTTGGAGTTCATTCCTCAAAAAAAGAAAAAACCAACAAATAAATGATCTCATACTTCATCTCAAAATCCTAGAAAAAGAAGAGCAAAACAACAGCAAAAGAAGTAGAAGGCAAGAAATAATTAAAATCAGAGCTGAAACTAATGAAATTGAAACAAAAGAAACAATTGAAAAAATTGACAAAACTAAAAGCTGGTTCTTTGAAAAAATAAATAAAATTGACAGACCCTTAGCCATGCTAACGAAGAGAAGAAGAGAGAGAACCCAAATTACTACCATACGGGATGAAAAAGGCAATATCACAACAGACACTTCAGAAATACAGAAGATAATCAGAAATTATTTTGAATCCTTATACTCCAATAAAATAGAAGATAGTGAAGGCATAGATAAATTCCTTAAGTCTTATGATCTGCCCAGATTGAGTCAGGAGGATATTGACAACCTAAACAGACCAATAACAATAGAGGAAATAGAAGAAACCATCAAAAGACTACCAACTAAGAAAAGCCCAGGACCGGATGGGTATACAGCAGAGTTTTACAAAACCTTTAAAGAGGAACTAACACCAATACTTTTCAAGCTATTTCAGGAAATAGAAAAAGAGGGAGAACTTCCAAATACATTCTATGGTTCCAACATCACCCTGATGCCTAAACCAGACAAAGACACTTCAAAGAAAGAAAACTACAGACCAATTTCTCTAATGAACCTTGACGCAAAAATCCTCAATAAAATTCTGGCGAATCGGATTCAAATACATATCAAAAAAATTATACACCATGATCAAGTAGGATTCATCCCTGGGATGCAAGGCTGGTTCAATATACGGAAATCAATAAATGTTATTCACCACATCAATAGTCTTAAAAATAAAAACCATATGATCATCTCGATAGATGCAGAAAAAGCATTCGACAAAGTACAGCATCCCTTTATGTTCAAAATTCTAGAAAAATTAGGGATAACAGGATCATACCTCAACATTGTAAAAGCAATCTATGATAAGCCACAGGCCAGCATCATTCTGAATGGAGAAAAATTGAAGGCATTCCCTCTAAGATCTGGTACAAGACAGGGATGCCCTCTCTCACCACTTCTGTTCAACATAGTCCTCGAAACACTGGCCAGAGCAATTAGACAGACGAAAGAAATTAAAGGCATAAAAATAGGAAAAGAAGAACTTAAATTATCACTATTTGCAGATGATATGATTCTATACCTAGCAGACCCAAAAGGGTCTACAAAGAAGCTATTAGAGCTAATAAATGAATTCAGCAAAGTGGCCGGATATAAGATCAACACGCATAAATCAAAGGCATTCCTGTATATCAGCGACAAATCCTCTGAAACAGAAATGAGGAAAACTACTCCGTTCACAATATCCCCCCAAAAAATAAAATACTTGGGAATCAACCTAACAAAAGAGGTGAAAGATTTATACAATGAAAATTACAGAACACTAAAGAAAGATATAGAAGAAGACCTTAGAAGATGGAAAAATATACCCTGCTCATGGATAGGCAGAACCAACATCATCAAAATGGCGATATTACCAAAAGTTCTCTATAAGTTCAATGCAATGCCAATCAAAATCCCAACAGCATTTCTTGTAGAAATAGATAAAAGAATCATGAAATTCATATGGAATAATAAAAGACCCAGAATAGCAAAAACAATGCTAAGCAGGAAGTGTGAATCAGGCGGTATAGCGATACCAGACTTCAAACTATACTACAGAGCAATAGTTACAAAAACAGCATGGTACTGGTACCAAAACAGGCGGGTGGACCAATGGTACAGAATAGAGGACACAGTAACCAATCCACAAAACTACAACTATCTTATATTTGATAAAGGGGCTAAAAGCATGCAATGGAGGAAGGATACCATCTTCAACAAATGGTGCTGGGAAAACTGGAAATCCATTTGCATCAAAAAGAAGCTGAATCCCTATCTCTCGCCATGCACAAAAGTTAACTCAAAATGGATCAAGGAGCTTGATATTAAATCAGAGACACGGCATCTGATAGAAAAAAAAGTTGGTTATGATCTACATACTGTGGGATCGGGCCCCAAATTCCTCAATAGGACACCCATAGCGCAAGAGTTAACAACTAGAATCAACAAATGGGACTTACTCAAACTAAAAAGTTTCTTCTCAGCAAAAGAAACAATAAGAGAGATAAACAGGGAGCCTACATCCTGGGAACAAATCTTTACTCCACACACTTCAGATAGAGCCCTAATAACCAGAATATACAAAGAACTCAAAAAATTAGACAATAAGATTACAAATAACCCAATCAATAAATGGGCCAAGGACCTGAACAGACACTTCTCAGAGGAGGACATGCAATCAATCAATAAGTACATGAAAAAATGCTCACCATCTCTAGCAGTCAGAGAAATGCAAATCAAAACTACCCTAAGATACCATCTCACTCCAGTAAGATTGGCAGCCATTAGGAAGTCAAACAACAATAAGTGCTGGAGAGGATGCGGGGAAAAGGGCACTCTTGTTCATTGCTGGTGGGACTGCAAAATGGTGCAGCCAATTTGGAAAGCAGTATGGAGATTTCTTGGAAAGCTGGGAATGGAACCACCATTTGACCCAGCTATTCCCCTTCTTGGTCTATTCCCTAAAGACCTAATAAGAGCATGCTACAGGGACACTGCTACATCAATGTTCATAGCAGCACAATTCACGATAGCAAGATTGTGGAATCAGCCTAGATGCCCTTCAATAGATGAATGGATAAAAAAATGTGGCATTTATACACAATGGAGTATTACTCTGCATTAAAAAATGACAAAATCATAGAATTTGGAGGGAAATGGATGGCATTAGAGCAGATTATGCTAAGTGAAGCTAGCCAATCTTTAAAAAACAAATACCAAATGACCCCTTTGATATAAGGGGAGTAAACAAGGACAGGGTAGGGACGAAGAGCTTGAGAAGAAGATGTACATTAAACAGGGATGAGAGGTGGGAGGGAAAGGGAGGGAGAAGGGAAATCGCATGGAAATGGAAGGCGATCCTCAGGATTATACATAAGGACATATAAGAGGAAAGGAGGGGTAAGACAAGATAATACAAATGGAAGAAATGATTTACAGTAGAAGGGGTAGAGAGAGAAAAGGGGAGGGGAGGGGAGGGGAGGGGAGGGGGGATAGTAGAGAATAGGACAGACAGCAGAATACATCAGACACTAGAAAGGCAATTTGTCAATCAATGGAAGGGTAACTGATGTGATTCAGCAATCTGTATACGGGGTATAATTGGGAGTTCATAACCCACTTGAATCAAATTGTGAAATATGATGTATTAAGAACTATGTAATGTTTTGAACGACCAACAATAAAAAAAATAAAATAAATAAAATAAAATAAAATGGAACAAATGATATTCCATTCATGTAAAAATGAACCCCACTATTATGTTAAATTTAAAAAATTATGAATGACAACATTACAGCCAATAAAAAAGGAAACAGATGTTCTTCTCTGGGATGAGAAGTTAGATGCAACTTTACTTCCCCCTTTCTTCATTTCTTTAGCAGATAAAAGCAAAAGACAAGAAGATGGGAATATCAGGTTGAAGCAACAGGGGATTAGAAAACTTGTTTGAGCAAGCAGGAAACAGAATATTCTTGTTGCTCAGAAAAGCTAATATTTATTTCATATATTTCCAATTTGATTGCTCCCAACCTGAATACCAGTGGCAGCTCAGAAGCATAATAGTTAGTGGGTGCAGAAGAGCTACAGCAAGTCAGAATGTTGTTATGGTCCCATTTTTTCCCTGTGTCATAAGTAATAAATCATGTTGCTATAACCATACTACCTGCATCATAATGCTGACTTCTGCAAATTTTAGCAGTTTTGTAGTTTTTTTTCCTGGAAGAAACTGACTTTTTCCATTATTCCAGCTGTAGGAGGGAACATATATCCATGGACTTTTATATATTTATTATTGTTGTGTTATTGTTATATATCTAATTAATATTTTAATGTAATGTTATTTTTCTCAGTTTTATATAAAGTCAAGTCCAAAGATGTTGATTTTTTTAATGTTACATGCTCATATGAGTTCAAGTCAATTGGTAAAGAAAATAGGGGTTGATGCAGGTGGTGGAATAGGGAGGTGGTACGCATGGAAAAACTGAGATGCGACTACCTGATTCTTCAAAGAGTGAACTATAGAATGAGATGGTCATCTGCACCATCACTCATACTACAGGAACTGTACTTTAATTTAACATCTGATAATAAACTTGTCATTTGATAATAAACTTGTCACTTAAAGTAAGGTGAAAATATTGATATCAAGATGGATAGTAAACCAAGAGAGGTAAGATAGAATCAGAAAATTATCTTCACTGCTAGAGAACTTCCATATCTTCATTCATATAAAACATAAATGTGAAAAAGCAGGACATAAAATTACTTTTGCCATCCTATAGCCACACATGTAGCTTATGAAAAAGCTTATAATGCCATAAGGAATGTGCAGAAATGTGGCTTCTAAAATCGTGCTTATCATCAGTGAGCTGTATCTTTCACTATCATCTGTTCATGTTGTTACCTTTTTGGTAAGAAATTTTCTTTTTTTTCCCAGCTGTTGGAGGGAACACATATCCATTAAAATGCAAATTGTATCAAAAGGTTTATAAATGCTTTTAAATCTAAACTAGACAATGCTTATTAACAGAGAAGTAGACCACCCAGAGAAGATAGGCCACTTATCCATTAGTGAAGATTATCAAGTTTACCAAATTGTATCACAAATACATTTAATATTTTATTGGTTCACTCATGAATCTTTGAGGTTTGATAGAATAATAACAGCCCTGTGGAATGACATTGCCATTTCTCAGCAGGAGAAACTAATCATTTGCTTAAATCTGACAGTATTAATATAGTAGGTATTCATGTTTATGCAAGAAAACCAAGGTTCTTTTTAACCTCTAGGCTAATTGCAACACAAACTCATCAAGATGACTAAAGATTATTCTTTTATTTAGGAAATACTCTCTTTGGCAATTCAAGTTTTGTAATATCACACGTAAATGGTAACAAAGTCAAAGAGAAATATTGCACAAAGTACATTCTAATAAGAATGAGATCTCTAGCCTAATTAGGCTATTAGGGTTTCAAGAAACTGATAATTTTTGCCCCTCACATTGGGTGCAAGGACTCATAACTTATTTGTCTATGCTTGATTAGAGTCAGCTTGAGCATGATACTCCTTTCTGAGAGAAAAGCCAGTACCAACTACTGGGAGATTATCTACTCCCCTTGGTCATCCAAGTATTATAGGGCCTTATACAATATGAAATAAATATTATTAGGGAAAGTTCACCTTTATTGATAGTAAGGGAAGTCCAGACCTTAAAATAGGAAAAGTTCTCTTTACCTCAGAAGATGTCAAGTGTGGTTCTTTCTTTTCTGACCTTGCCCCTTGTTGTTCTCAAATACTCAGACAACAAATTAATGCATAATAATATAATTCACTAGAAGGAGAAATATTATGCATGGTGGTAATACAAATCAACGGCACTAAAGTTGGAATAAGGCTGGCAGTTTGTAACAATAGGAAAATCAATGTAGCCAAAGTAAAGTGGGCAAGAGGAAAATTAGCTAAAAAGTGTGAAGAAAAAATATATTTGTAAATACATTTGTGAAGACTAGTAGTCACTAGGGGCTTTGAATTTCAGCCATGGGTTCAGAGCAGAGGCATGATGTTATCTCACATTTTGTTTTAAAAAGGAACTTAAGATTGTCACTGTAAAACATTTTAGACATAAAAAATGTACAATAATCATATAATAGTTACTTCCTAACTTTTTCAATAAGTAAACTTGGACAATATAGTTGAAATCTGCTCTGTAAGCTTTCTTGATCAAGTCATCCTCCTATCCAGTTATCCTCTACACAGATAACCATTAATCTGACAATGGCTATTGTAATTTCCATTTCTTCATATTTTTAGAATATACTAAACATTTATTTATATGTCGTCAGATTTCATATTATTCAGTATTTTCTCATATTCACTCAACAATCATTCATGTGGTTTTGAGTAGCTATGGATCATTCTTTTTTGCTACTCTACATTATTTCATGGCTATTAATATTACAATCAGTAATTCTATAAATATTCTTATGTGTTTCCTCATGTATTGTTATTAGTTTTATATTAATGCTGTAACAAATTATCACAAACTCAGTGGTAGCTTATGCAACATAAATGTATTATTTTGTAGTTCTTTGGGATGAAAGTCTGACACAGACCTCACCAGGCTAACCTGTGAGAAATTGAAGGACTGTGTTCCTGGAGGGTTTGGTGAGACTTTCTTTCCTTGCCCTTTTGATATTGTAGAACTTGATTACATTCCTTGTCTCCTGGTTCTGCTTCTTCCACCTTCAAACCCTGTAATATTGGTTGAAGACCTTTTCCACTAGGCTCTCTCTCTGGTTCTGTTTCTGCCTTTCCCTAGTATTTCCAAGTTCCTTGTATTGCATTGGATGTAGCTGAATACTTTGGGATAGTCTCCCTGGTTTAAGGTACATGGTTCAGCAATCTTAATTCCATCTGCAACTCCAGTTTCCCTTTTCAAGGAAATAACATATTTATAGTGCCCAAGATTTAGAAAATAGACATTTTGAGGGCCTTTATTATGACTACTAAATGGGATTGGAAATCAGCAACCATTATTGCCATTGCTAAATTGATTTTAGCAGAGATGATGTTCCATATCATTATCAATTTTGTTAGACATTAGTACTTGTCAATTTTCTGTGTGTGAGATGGGATCCCCTGTGGTTTTAATTTTCAATTCCCAATGCTAATGAAGTAAAAAAAAATCATAAGTATATGGGGCATCTGCTTTTCTGTTTCTATGATTTACCTGGTAATATCTTTGAACAATTTTTTGAGTAACATATTTCTTATTGATTTCTAGGAATTATTTACATATTCTGAATTGCAGAAAAACAAATCTTCACTAAACTTTTCAGTGCTCCTGCAAAAAGATCTACTCTCTCTATGAAAATGCATATGATATGAAAATAGTAAATGCTTTCTTTCATTCTTCCCAGAAATATTTTACTCTTCACATACCTTGAGAATTTGGTATATTTCTTTAGTTAATTGCACTGATACAAAATAACAAAGTTTCTCCTATCTCTCTGAGAGGGCCAATTTTTTACAGCCTGGACTTTGTTCCGAAATTGTCCCTAATGTGACAGAAAGACTAGAGTACTATCTCCCAGGTATTTTATTTCAAGGAAAGATAGGACCCATATCTTACAGGTAACTCTTGAGTTTTACAAAGCAATAACACATTTAGTTATCTTGCTGTTGTGGACATTTTGTTTATATAGTAAATAGCTAGAACAAGAAGGAGTTCCTTATAAGAAGGGTGGGACAACTGCTTCCTTCACCTTTGCAGGCAGAGAAAAGTCACTTTTTCCTCATCCCTCAACTATGGGGCATCTAGCTACTTGAATACAACATTTGACCTGAATTTCATCATGCTCTTGTAGGAGTAATGACTGAGAAAAGAGGGACACATTTGTAATTTTGTCTGAGGCATTTAGTAAGAAATCTACTTCTAATCCATCACCTAGTATGTATATATTCAGAATAAAATTAACAAAAATATTAGACACAATAAAACAATGTTCCTTTTAGTTATATGCTCTAAATATTTTCACAAAATATCTTGATTTTTTCACAAAGCTTTGTTTCATGTACAATTTTACATAATTATACATTTATTTTTGTTTAAGAATCCCATTTCTATTCCAAATCAATAAAATATTTTCCTCTAAATATTTTACATTTAATTCACTAATTTATTTGAAATTGTTTTACTACCTAGTTGGATCTAATTCAATTTTCACATGTATAACAAATTAACTTCACCCTTCATTGAATTACTTACCCCTTCCTCAATATAATGTCACATCTTATTTCTCTACACTTATATGTATTGATATCTGGTAAATCAACTTTTCCCATTGTTTGCTGAACACGTTTTCAATGATTTTCTTCGCATAGCAATTATACTCCTCAAAGTTAGGAAATTTAACATGCTGGCATATATATGAGTTCTTTGAGTTTGAATATCATTAGTTTGTGTGTCATATACATACCTCAGTGTACTGACCAAGTCTCTGGGCAGAAAAGACAAGGAATAGTCTCTTGACAATGTCAAAATTTCAAAGATAAATGTCACATGCTAGTTCTCACAATCAATTTAGCCTTCTCATCCACCTCTTTGATTTTACTATATTTTTTGCTTTTAATGTTAAAAGAAGAATATGTGGTTAGATATTGCTGCCAGTAATTATTCCTAAACTTCATGCCTTAGAACAATAAGTATCGTTGCCCATAATTCTACAGTCCAGATGAACAGTGTTTTATGCCTCTGTTTGACTCACTCTTGAATTTGAAGGCAGCTGTGGGTTGGGGAAGCTGTACTGTTGATTTTTCTGAGCTTCTTCAAAATTTCTTGGAGTTGTATGGCTTTTGGTCTTTGGTGCCTTTACATAGTTTGCCACCATCATGTTAGCTAGCTGGGGTTTGTTTCCATGGTGATGACAGGGATTCAAGAGAGAAAACAAGCTCACCAGGCATTCTGAGGCCTAGAATTGGAAATGGCACACCATCACTTTTACTACATTTTGTTGCCACAAAGATTCAGGAGTAAGAAATCAACTCTTATAGAGTAAAGTTATGAAATCATATTACAAAAAGTATGGAATTAGAAACTATAATGGTTAGGGCCATGTTTTTCTAGTAAATCTACCAGAAGGAGAAAATTACCAAAAACTTTTACTTTTCTCTCTAACTGCTTCATATGCGAGTTCAAATATATTTTAAGAAATAATGCTATAGATAAGGAATTAAAAAATATCTGTACTAATTGACCAACTTCATTTCAAACAAATGATTTCTTAATAGTTCCCAATAGGGGAATTAGATGTTAGAGTTTTAATGTGTTGTCACACTGACTTCACAGGGAGGCTAACAGGATAGACCAAGTTGTTCACCTTCATGCAGAGAGGTAAAGTCAATAGAGTTCCAAATAACAGAAAGTAAAAAAGAGAGTAGGTAAAAAATCATCTGAGCAACAAACATAAGAGAGATATATTAATAGTTGCCATCCATCCCAAAGACTTGAGTATTGGGCACAATTTATGTTCTCTTAAAGAATAAGATATTGTAAAGAGAATACTTACCTCCCTTCCCATGTGTTCTGGTTTAGCTATGAGGTGTTCCCCAAAAGAGACATAAAGTTTTATCCCTGGTGAGCAGAGCTCTCTCTGCTTCCTGGTTCCCATGTCCTGAGCTTCTTTACTTTACCACACACTTTTGCCATGATGTTCTGCCTCACCTTAGGCCAAGAGTAAAGAGTCAACCAACTACTGCCTGGTCCTCTGAAACTGAGCCAAAATAAACCTCTTCTCCTCTGTGTTGCTCTTGTTAGGTCTTGAAGTCAAAGTGACAAAAAAAGCTGATTAAAATACCAGGAGAATGGAACCAAGTTATTTATTTTGAGCTAATCATTAGAAAAATTAAAAAAAAAACGGATGAGGAAATGGAAATGGCAAGTTTTTTGAAGCAGATAAGAGGAAAAATGAGATGTGAATCCTTCATCCTGCCTGGATCAGAGGTTCAAGAAGCAGATGAACCCAGATATAAGTATGGTATGGTGTTTGAAGAATAAAACCTAGATCCCAAATGAAGAAACAAAATGTTAGGAAGTACAGCTGAGTTTTAACTAAGGAAAAAATGAGTTGGAAGTTGCAAGGGAGGAACTTTATTGGGTACATTGGGTGGTAAAGTCACAAAGCTGAGACAGGTTGTAGACCAAAATTGCTATCTCCGAGAATCTAGAACATTGGTGTGGAATCAGTGATGGAAAAAGAAATAGATATACAGTTAATTGAACTATAGAATAAGTTGAGAAATTATTTATTAGGTATATTATTCAGGGTGATGTAATTAACCATTAACTCATAGATGTGGAAAATAGAATAGTGTTGATCAGAACCTAGGTAGGGTAGAGAGAATGGAGAATAAAAAGGGGTTGTAATGGGCACAGAAGAGCAGTTTGATAGTAGAAGTGACTTCTGGTGTTCTAAAGTACAGTATGATCCACTATAGTCAACAACAATTAATTGAACATTTCAATATAGCTCATAGAGATTTTAAATGTTCTCAATATAAAGAAATGATAAATGACCAAAGTGATAAATAGGCCAATTTCTCTCATCTAATCATTACACATTGTATATATGTATTCAAATGTCACACTGTATTTTACAAACATGTAGAATTGCTATTTGTCTTTTGAAAATATACATATACTTTTAAAAAAACTAACTATCATATCAGGCCAAAGTAGAAGAGCTCTCTTTTGCCTCCATAAATATTTATAATACTACGAAGGAAAGATAAAGCTAGTCACTCATATTCCCTCCAATGACTCTATGACAAATCATCCCTGTGTTTAAATAGATATTTCAAAGCAAGAGAAATTCTTATAAGATGAAGAAATTTTGAAGTATTGGTTGCCATTATATAGTTACTTTTTATTTTTCGAATTGGAAATAGTTATTCTCTGATACTTACATAATTTCTAAGCAGCACAGTCATATTTAGGAAACATATTTGTCATAATATTAAACATGAAAATGATAATATAATTATCTATAATATATGAAAAAGATTAAGGAATATATCCAGGTTTAAAGATCCAGGAAAGTTTCTATCTGTTTTAATTGTCTTTATTCCTTGGAGTAATATTCACTTTATAAGTACAGTTTACAACTATTTTAAAAATGTTTTTCCCAGTTGTATTAATCAGGGTTCTTTAGAGGAACAGAATTAATGGAATTTATATGTAATTATAAGAGGAAATTTGTTAGATGGATTTATACAATCACAAGTTGGGTGTTTCTGCATGGCCATCTGCAGACTGGAGAGCTAGAGAAACCAGTAGCTGTGCAGTTCTAGAAGTTGGAAGCCTTATAGGAAAAGGAGGCAATGATGCAGACTGAAGGCCTGGGTGCTCCCTGGAGAGTTGTTGGAGTGAGTCCACATTCAATGGCTGAAGAACCTGGAGTTTGATATCCATGGACAATGACAGAGCAAAGCATATATCCACTCCAGAAGAGTTGAATATACATGCATGTGTGTTTTACACTTTTTCTGCCATCTGGGATCCCAGCCTATTGAAAAGTGTTACCCACATTCAGGGCAGATCTTCCCCTTTAATTAATTGACCCCAGGGATACCCTCATAGGTACATTAAAAAATGTGCTTTTCTGGCTTTCTAGACATTTCTAAATCCAGCCAAGTTGACAACCAAGATTAACAACTACAACAATTTCAAAGCAATTTAAAGTAACCCTTCCTTCTTTTAAATATGTACCAAGTGTGAAATTGAAAAGTCAAACACAAAAGAGTGATCTTTACCATCTTATACTTTGTTACTGATACAGAGAAGGTTAGGTGTAAAGAACATCTGAAATAATGCCATTGAGAAAATAATTAATTAATGCATCTGAAATACATCTGGCACTTTGTCAGACTTAGTGTCCTGTTTTATGTGAAATCATACACATGAGGTTATAAACTATTACTTCAAATGTGGCTATTGCAATTGAGGAATTGAATTTCTACTTTATTTAATTTTAGTTGAAATAGCTACATATTAGACATAGCTCTAGAGAAAATAAAATTTGAGGTTTAAATGAAAAGAGGACACATGGTAATTTCTCTTCCTGCAGAATTTTATTTAAGAATTGACAACATTACAACATGTTCAAAGTTCTCAAATAAAGTAAATTTAGTGGAATAATAGTTTAAAATATACATGTCAAAAATTTTTCTTTTTTGTATACATACTCACATATATGGGACTATAAGAACATTTTCAGAGTTATCAGTAGAAGAGGAAAGAGAGAATATAAAAATTCAGAACATATGATATTTATATGAACACTATTGTTCAGGAGGCCATTGATATCCACTGATTACACATCTGTGGATTCAATCAACCCCGGATTGAAAATATTCTCCATTTAATTGTATTGAATACATACATACATTTTGTCTGCTTATTTTTTCCCATAAACAGTACAGTATAGCCATGATTTACATATCAGTTACATTGTAGTAGGCATTATAAGTAATCTAATGATGACTTAATGTATATAGGAGAGTGAACACAGATTATATGCAAATACAATACTATTTTACATAAGGGTTGTGAGCGTCTATGGATTATCTTTTTTTCCCCATGAAAAGGATTGGTGCCTTTATAAAACTCCCATAGAGTTTATTGCACATTTTATAAAGAGAGGATGCAGAGAGAAGGCATCATCTATACACAAGAGGCACTCATCAGAACTTAACCATGCTAATACGCTGACCTTGACTTCCCAGCCTGCAGAACTATGAGAAATACATTTTTGTTTTTTATACACTGCTCATTCTATAACATAGAGTTACAGTAGCCTAAATAGACTAGGACAAATAGTATATTGAATTAAACATAGCTAACACTTTATTTTAATGTAATATAGTTGATTTGAATTATTTCCATTTGTAAATTTTATTATTAGAATAAAATGTTGATTATTTTCAGTTTCTTATTCAAATTCTGCTTTCATTTGTTTTATAAGTTAATGTTCTCCTTTACACACACAAAAAGACATGAATTCCTGACTCTCACCATCTACAAATAACAATGAAAAATGAATCAAAGACTTAAATTTGAGATGCAAAACTATGAAGTATTAGAAAAACACATGAGAGACATTTTTGGATGTTAGTATAATTGGCATCAGATCAATATTGGCATCAGATCGCCAATTGAGTTTGGGACCATTTTTTATCTAGGGATTCTTAAGTTTAAATTTAGAAGCCATTTTATTCAGAGATTTCCAGGTTTTGATTTAGGAGCCATTTTATCTAGAGATCTGAGGCAATGCTACTTAGATTCCCAGAAGAACATGTGCATGCTAAAGGGTAGATTTCCACCCCTGAGCATGCTTGTGACATTGCTCTTGCATGCTAGGAAGCTGCCCTGTGAGTGCAGACAGGCTGCTGCTGTCCTCAGAGGGACAGCCTTGTCAGTTTGCTCCATGCTCCAACAATAAATCTCTCCAGTGGGATTCTGGTGTGTGGTGTGGTCTTTGGACTTAGTGTGGACTCTGCCAGTGTCCTTTCAAGTATGGGCAAATATGTTTTGGTGTATGACTCCAAAGTATAGGAAACAAAAGCAAAAATAGACACATGGGATTTCTTTAAGCCAAAAAGCTTCTGTACAAGCAAAGAAACAATCAACAGAATGAAGAAATAACTTTAAACAAGTAAGAAAATATCTGCAGAAAATTCATCAAAAACGGGGGGAGGAGATTAATATCCAGAATATATAAGGAACTCAAACAATTCAACAGGATGAAAATCAATTTAAAAATGAGCAAATGATTTAAACAGGTATTGTTCAAAAGAAGACATACAAATGGTCAAGAAGTACATTAAAAACACTTCAATATCACTAATTATAAGGGAGATGCTAATTGAAACTAGAATGAGATTATATCTCACCCCAGTTAGAATGGCTACTACCACAAAGACAAAAAGTAACAAAGGCAGGTGAGAATGTGTAATGTATTTCCATACTCATGGTGAGAATGTAAATTAGTACAGCCATTTTGGAAAATGGTATGGAGGCACTTTAAAAAGCCAGAAATAGAGCTAACCTGTGATCCAACTACACTATGAGTAGGTATATAGACAAAAGAATTGAAATTTGTAGGCCAAAATGACATCCACATTCCCATATTTATTGAAACACTATTTACAATACTCAAGATATAGAATCAACCAAAGTGTCCATTAAAAGATGAGTGGATAAAGAAAATATGATGCAAACATGTACCAATGTAATATTATTCAGCCCTTTAAAAAAATAAATCCCATCATTTGTTATAGCACTGATGAAAGTGGAAGGTATTATGGTAAATAAAGTAGCTCAGGCCAAGAAAAACAAATGCCACATGTTCTCACGTACCTAAGTTGATCTCCTCTTAGATCCACTGTAGTACAATAGGGAAACTAGTTAACAAGAATTAATACTATATTTCAAAATAACTAGAATAGAGAATATAGATGTTTCCAGTATAAGAAAATGATGAATGTTTGAGGTGATGAATTTACTTATATCCTGAATCTAATCAACATACTTTATATGCATATGTATGGAAATGTGACATGGTATTCCATAAATTCACATAATTATTGTGTGTCAATTAAAATTGTTTAGATATATCAAAAGACAATGTGGCATAAAGTTCATGCTCAATGAGAGTTTATTATGATTTTCATTATAAAAGACATCCTTTTCATGAAAAAATTGCTACTATGGGAACTTTGACTTGTTAACTAGACTATACTCTCCCTGTGAATATGCTTTCTGTACCTACCAGGATACTCTCTCCATTCCACCTCCCCAATACTTTCCAGTCTCTAGTAACCACTTTTCTACCCTATCTGGAATGCTGTAATATAAAGTGTGACCAAATATCTATTAAGTGGTTTATTTAATTTAAAAACACAAGGAAAACCTTTGGGGTTAAAAAGAAATTAAGAATATTAAATGAGTGGCAGTATCTATATTCACAATATGAAGAGGTATTCAGGATATATGCTTACATGACAAAAGCAAGGCACAGAACAGTGTAGGGCTGTCTTTTGTGAAAAAGGAAGGGGAAATAAAAATACCTTTGTAGAAACACTAGCAGGATACACAACAAACTAATAAAAGTGATAAAAGGATGAAGATAGAAGTGGAAACAAAAATAACTGCATACCTTTTTATAGAGTTTTGTTCTTTGAACCATAGGAATGTACTACCTGTTCAAAAATTCAATTCAATTAAATGTTAGTAAGATATAAATAGGCACCAATTTTCCATTGTACTGTTTTCAATGTAAGAGTACAGCTGTAACCAAGATACCTGATTTTAATCATAGCAGTAATTTAGGAAAGAAATTAGACAAAAATATTAGGTAACAAGATAACTAATATTTAATGCAGAGATTCTCAAATTTTATCCTGCATAAGATCACCCAGGTGCTTTGCTAAAATCTAATGTTCTTAGTGCCAGTCTCAGATTTAAATTAGTAGGTTTTAAGTATGGTTTAAAATGTGGTACATTTTCACAAGTACCCTTGGTAATTTTTGTGCAGCAATTTATGGAGAGTAATTTTGGTTTAGTATCAGGGCATCTTATATATTAAAAATGTTTGTGGTAGTATAACCTTAACAGATTCTCACATATAATAATCATTGGTTTGATAGATAAAAATTATACTTTCTAATATGAACAGTTTTTCTTTTTTAACAAATTGATGATTTAATCATATACATTAACTAAAAAAGTTAATATTTGCAATATTTATTTAACATTAATAAGAACTTATAGGTGTATAATTCCAGTAAAAAGTAAAGGCTCAATATTAGCCAGAGTTTTCTGGAGAAACAGAACCAACAGAACATGAGAAAAAATTTATTATGAGAATTGGCTCATGTGACTATAGAGGACAAGAAAACCTATGGTATGGTCACATGCAATCTAGGTGCAAAGTTCTGAGAACCAGGTGAGAGAAGGAAAAGTTCCACTGGTGTAAACCTAGAAGCCAAAGGCTAGAGAACGGGACCTACTATGTCTGAGAACAGAAGACAGATGTCCCTGCTCAAGAAGAAAGACAGAATTGGTATTTCCTCTGCCTCACTTTTCTATCCCAATTCCCAGCAAATTGGATGATGCCTGCCTACATTGTGGAGTGTGGTCTTCACTCAGTACACTCATTCAAATGCTAATCTCCTCCAAAAACACCCTCTGAGACACACTCAGAAATAACATTTTACCTGCTATCTAGGCTTCTCCTAACCGAGTCAAACTGACATAATAAAATTAAACATCTTGGGCTCCATATCAGTTACAGAATAAATTTTTAAACTAAGTAGTGCCTGGGCATGGTGGTGCCTCTTATCCCATTGACCCTGGAGGCTGAGGCAGGAGGATCACAAGTTCCAGGTACACCTCAGCAATTTAGCAAGACCCTCAGAAACTTAGTGAGACCTTATCTCAAAATAAAATGGACTGAGCATGTAGTTCAGTGCTAAAGTGTCTCTGGGTGTAATCTCTTGCCTCCAAAAACAAACAAATAAATAAAACACAGTGGAGTAGTAGACATTGTCAATCTTTGTACCTGCCCATCTTCTGAACTTTATTTCTATGTTTGGGAAATTCTCTACTTTATGAGTTTTGTTGAGAGGCAGAACATTCTTTTCAATACAGAAGCTGTATACTCTCTTTTCAAAACATTACTTACAGCTGCAACTAGTCTGCACAGATTCAGGAACCAAATGTGAGAAACTGTATCCATGTCTGTAGAGCCTCTAAACCTGATTTCCTGATTCCAAAGGAGACATTATAATCTACCTAAAAGCTTTTTAATATATTCCTTTTTCTACTTAATGTATCAATGTGTGAGTTCTGTTTTGTACATCAAGAACCCAATTAATACCTTAGACTTAGGTTTGAAAAATCATCTTAAATATTACATAGGAGAAAAAAAGACTCACTAGCAGTTCAGGCAAAGAAAAATCAAACAGATGTAGTTGATTACAACTTAACACTAGCTAACACATTAAGTGTGCCCCAGGTCACCTGTGTATAATTAGGGAAGGAGGCTACAGTTGATAGACTAGAGATCAGGATAAAAAGAAAAGACAGCCCGCTGACTCTACAATTCCACATTGGCCCAAGGCCATCCAGCATGCTTCAGCGCTGGACCCCACATTCTAAAGAAATCTCTTTATGTGAATATTTTCAAAGGAAGCCTTAAAATCACAACAAGTTGCGAGTAAACAAATATTACTCCGATGAGTAAACGAATATTTTTCAGTTTAAAGAAAAAATTTGAAGGATATATAAATACCACTTTAGAATAATCCCACCATTTTCCCCTAGAAGAAAATTTAGAAAGTTATATGTACCAACAGACGATATTTTCAAAATATATTTATTTACTTGTGAGGCTTACTTAACTAAAGTTGCATGCTGAAAGATATACTATCATTCAATAGAAGCCTAATGATAACTTCCCAATATGTTGAAAAGACATTCCTGGATTATTAGGTAAGTGAACCTTGTAACTTTCAGATTCATGAATCAAAAAGACTTAAAATCCTTTTTACTTAAATAAAAATAAGTAATATTTTATCTGCAATTTTGGATCTGGTGCAATCTGGTGAATCATTCAAAAACATAAAGTACATAAAGCAAAACAGGTAAAATTCCAAAAGAAAAAAATCTAACCTAGGTAAGTGGAGTCTATTATTAAGTAGAGTGCTTTAATATTTTCAGTGTTAAAAGATATGTCATGAAAAAACAAGTTTTTTCTTCAGTTTTTTAGTTAAGATTGGGAACTTCTACTATTATAGAGTAAAATAACTTTCTAAAATCACTTTTAAACAATCCAAATGAGTCACATTGCTGTTATGGTCAATGTAAAATCAAAACTGACATGCATTTTATTGAGAAGTATAAAACATTACTTATCTGCAAAGTCAGAAATATCCTAATCATCCTTAATATAATCTTTCTAGTCTCATGAAAATTTTTTTAAAATATGCTATGATGATCTAAAGTAAAAATCAATATAATACATAGTTTCTATTCATTCCTCTTGAAAGCCTTAAAGATGAAGAAGAAGGAAGAAGAAGAAGAAGAAGAAGGAGGAGGAGGAGGAGGAGGAGGAGGAGGAGGAGGAGGAGGAGGAGGAGGAGGAGGTGGTGGTGGTGGTGGTGGTGGTGGTGGTGGTGGTGGTGGTAGTGGTAGTGGTAGTCGTCGTCGTCGTCGTCGTCGTCGTCGTCGTCGTCGTCGTCTGGTGACATATTTATCGAGATGGTAAACATTTCCCCCCCACAAATTCTAGCACAGACTCAAATTCTTTCCATCAGATAAAAGTTGGAGCTGATAAAACAAGTCTGAGAATATTTCACAGTGGGATTAGAATTTCTTATGGCATTTCTTAGAGAACCCCATAGTGAAACCACAGCTCTGTGATGTATTAAAATATAGTGTGATTCTTGAGATAGAGTGCCTAAAACTTTCCCAAGTTGTATATGTGCTCTTTTTAGTGGTGAGAAATTAGAGGAAAGGATGGAGTAAATGTCCCTCAGCCCACTTAGAAGCTATAAATATGAAAAAAGTACACGATAAGTTCTTAATAACACTGAAATTTAAGAACTGAAAGCACTCTTCACTTTTCAATTTTAAAATTCTGTGTATGACCCTAAAAAATGTACTCAACAGATAACAAGATAAAAGTTTAGTTATAACTTCTCTGGCAGCCAAGCAGATATTACATGTTTTTAATATTTCTATTATTTAAAAAAAATAACTATATGAGAAGATAAATAATTGAATATATTTTCCAAAAAGGTTGCACTTTCCACTGTAAAGTAAGGCACACACATATATAATTAGTTTCAGAATGAAAATAAACAGAACTACTTAGGTCAAATGACCATATTGAGTGGGCTTGAGTTTTCTTTTGGCTGAGATTCCCCATTTCCCCTTTTACTTGAAACACCTTTTAGGACTAGTCAGTTTGTAAACTCTCAATGTATTATTTTTATAAATAACTCAAGCCATAATAAAACCCTAATATCACCATATCCTTTGTTTTTTAGAGGACTGCCCTCTTCATTAGCATCAGACAGAGGCTGAGTCCATCTTCTTGTGCAATGAGATAAGTCCAGGATTTATTATGTCTCCCCTTTCCAACTTTGACTTAAAACTTTCAGGTAATAATGTGGCTGTCCAACAAATATGCATTAGTCACTGTCAGTGATCCATCACATCCACATTTCCTTCTGGCCATCTCTTCCTCTAGCGTGATTACCTTTCTTCTACTACCCCATGTTTCTCCACATCTTTGTATTTTCAAAGACTATCAAAAGTGACTTCCTTAATTACCCTGCAGCATGGTTGCCACCATACAGGAAAGTGTGACAACATTTACAGAAAAATCTTGAAGGTGTGAAAAGGAGGGTGAAATGGTTCTGAATTACAAAACGGAAAAAGAAAGCATTCAAAGGTAGTAACCAAGATTACCCATCCTTTGAACCCCCACAAATCTCATGGACGCATAAATCAGATACAAATAAATTTGTTTACTAAATAGATCTATTGGGTGTTTGCCCTGCCCACAAGAAAGCAATGATCTAATAGACTTACTAGGATGGATTCCCTCTACATAGCATCCAGCTTAAGAAACAGCAAGTGATATTTTAATGTTTGAAAGAAAAGGTAAAACTCAATTTTACCAAGTTTTACAGGATCAAATTTAAGTGTCTATCTAATAATACCTACTTTATAAATCCTTATCATGATTTTGTCTATTTAGTTTAGTTTACTTTTTTTTTTTTTTTTTTTTTTACTCAAAGGCTCATGTGTAACACTGGAAAAGAAAAACAGGTTTATAAATCCTTCTGATCATATTGGTGCTGAGGCTAGGAGAAATGCTCCACAATCAGCCATTGTCTCTGCTAAGTGACTAGTTCAGTCCACATAGACCTTCCCTATGTTCTCAGGAAGAGAGATTCTAAAATATTCACGTGTAGTAGACTTATGGAAGACCTACAAGAAATTGATATATTTGATTGAGTTGGAGAAGGAGATGCCATTGCATATAAGGTGATGGGCAGGATTCAAGAGTATTAGGGCTCCAGCCAAAGCAGAGAACACCTGAAAGGTTATGGCTGAATGACTCACAAAACAGAAATCTAAGAGTGGGAAGTGAGAAAAACAAGGAGGGCAGTATTCTAAGATTTAGTGTGGGAAGCAGCCAAACTCATTAAGATGCCAAATGTTGGGCCAGCATGTCAATAAAGGGGTGTCAGGAGACTCACAATGTCAACCTTGGGAAATATGACCTGAGTTCTTTCACCCACACATATTAAAAATCAAAACTCAAAAGAAGATTTGAGGTCTGAAACTAGGTTTAATTATTATGTGCCTGGTTCCAAGAATGCAGATTATATAAACTTCCAGAGTCTGGGGCCTTGTGGATTCAGGAATGAGCACAATTTTCTCCTCCATACATACATACTCCTTCAATGATCTCATCCAGCTCTAGGATTTAAACACCATCACTATGGTTATGACTCCTATAAATGTACCCCCAAACCCTACCTGTGTTCTTTGCTCCAGACTTCTGTTATGCACATAATAAACATTTCACAGCTAACATGTCCAGAGCTCCTGACTGCCATCCCTCCTCCAACCTTTGTCCCTCAGCTGTTCTCATCTGCACTAATGACACTACCATCCACCATTCTTTTCAAACAAGAAGTTATCTTTGATTCTTTCATTTTCTCATTATCTACTTTTTTAGTAATTTCTATTAGCTCTATTTACAACTATGTCACAAATCTGTTCCCTTTTATTGTATCTATGTTACTGGTCTTGGTGCTTCCATTTGAAATCTGTTATAACCATGAAAGACAAAAGTCCCAAGAATGATATATTAATTCAAATAAATGCAAGGCTAACCCCTCCCACCCCTTATGGAACTCTCCTGGCTTCCCATCAGTGGTTGCTCTAGAATTTCTATGTAAGTATCCCTTGAAGCAATAATCTGATTGGTGTTATTGTTTGGTTTGGTTTGGAGGTGGTGTCTCACTATGTTGTTCAGGATGAACTTGAACTCCTGGCCTCAGGTGATTCTCACACCTCCTGCTCCCCAAAACATCAGGCCTGGTTGAGCAAGATGTCTTAAATGCACTGACATTGAAAGCACATATTTTTACTGAAATTGTAGACTTATTTGAGTGTGAAAAGAGCTTGGGATTGTTATTAAATAGTTTCCCAACTGCAGCTACTGCTAGAATACTTAAGTGTCTTCCATTGAACTTAGGATGAATGAACCATTATGTTATACAGTCTCCATGGCACTACTGCAAGAGCTGGCCCTCACTCTTATTCTAATATCTCCTCAAACCAGTCGCCAGCCAGTCTCCAAACTTTCCAGTTCTATTCTAGCCACAGAATATGACTTTCTCACAATGGACCTGGACTTTTTTTCAGCCTTTTTAATATTTCAGGGACCTTCTTGATTTGGAACCTATCCATGGGCAGTTCTAGCTGTCTGATTTACTTTTACTTCCACTCATAATACAGACTTCTCTACCCTATTTTTTTTTAACTACACATCATATGTAACCCGTTTTTCTAAAAATATTCTCTTTCTTTAGAAGGGATTTTATTTTTTAAATTTTGTGTTTCAGATTCATACCATATACAATAAGTGTTACATAAACTTTGCCATTATGGTATTCAATATTTGACTTGGGAAATATTTCATCTGAATTCATTTGGAGACATACAGTTTAGCTATTATGCTTATAAACATCAAAAAAAAAGGTGCCAAATTAGAAAGTAGAGCTTTAGCAATCGGAATTTTTTAATGGGCCTACACATTTTTCTAACTTGCTCTTAGGTTAATTGTTACATTTAACATTTACCCGTAAGGTTGGTAAACATGTTAAGGGGTGTTATGAAAGAAATTGTATCTTTGGCACAAGTAGTCCCCTGGGTTGTACTTACTTGAGACCAAAAAAACATCAACACCATGGGCACCAAACACTGTCTGTCTCATTGGTTATAAGAAATAATGAAAGCCAAAATGAATCTTTATAGACTGGAGGGTGGAAGAATCCTGTGCTGGATTTTTCATCTCTTAAAAATAGGAAATGTTCTGGCTGCTTAAACTGCTTTTTAGTTATAATACAGAAAATATTACACTAGAATTTGCTTTGCAATATAGTTCTCAAATAAATCAATTATGACAAACATACACTGGCATTTTAGCACAGGGGCAAACTTTAAAAACAATTCTTTATCTTTAAAATTAGGTCATAATATAAAAAAACAGTCTGTGCTGTATTTAGTCCATGCTCCTACATTTAGCAAATTTGTACTAAAATACTCTATTTTTGTAGGATAAAGGCCAAGAAGACTTTACATATGCTACAAGTTTATTACATGTATTTACATAACTCTTCTTCCCTAGGTACTTAGAACTTTCACATTATACAATCCCTACTTTAAGCTTTGCAGGGATATGAGGCCAGATCACTGTCTGAACAGATTGTGCAGTGCTATAATTCAAAAGTGTGTTTTGAAAATTATTAGATGATCTTCAATACTATTTCTATAAAAAAATGGTTTTGGCACATCCGTTGGCAGACACCTATCCACTGCAATTAAGAAACAGGGCTACTTGTGTATACTGCGCCTCATTCTAATAAGCCCCAAATGCCCTTTACACATTCACCACTGTGCAATTTAAGAAAATACAGCCATTAAGAAAAATTCACATTTCCTTTTGGTGGTGCATTAAGTCGTTGTCATGGTAATAGTTTGGCTTTCTAGGACATTAAACTTTTAAATATCCACCTAGTTTTGAATTCTTGTCTAAAATAGATGCATAATCTCATCCACAACAAGTAAATCAACTGGTCCATGAATCTTAAATTATTATAATTCCCCAACAAACAGTAGAAAACACTTGATTCTTTTACCATTTCCAAAATCTAAATTTGAATAGTTTCCACTTAAAAGCTATTCAACTGAGAACACTATCAAGTACAGTTAGTTATTTTAAGTTGCCCTGATAACTACCTTTACATCACAGTGCACACATAATGTAAAACAAATGAAATGAAGTCTGATTAATATTCTTGCATTAATGAGTTTGATACAAATAGATTAATTCCCTAGTGAATTTGTAATTCATTTCAGACCAGCTGAAAATCATTTATAAACATAACTTAAATTAAACATTAGTACTTGATCTTATTTTATACCCTGTACTTTAAGTTTTAATTTGGAATATCAATTTTTCTTTGTCTGAGGACTGGAGTTCCCAGCAACCCAGTGGCCTTGTGGTCTGTGAAGAACACTTGGTGATTGTGACCCATCACATTTGGCTCCAGTATAGTTATGATTAACACATGACTTAAAAAGCAAGCTTAGAAATGGTGCGGTGGCACAGGCCTGTAATACCAGGGATTTTAGAGGCTGAGACAGGAAGATTGAAAGTTCAAAGCCAGCCTCAGCAGAAGTGAGGTGCTAAGCAACTCAATCAGACCCTGTCTCTAAATAAAATATAACATAGGGCTGGGAATGTGGTTCAGTGGTCAAGTGCCCCTGAGTTCAATCCCTGGTACCTCCCCCACCAAAAAAGCAAGCTTGGATTTAATAAACAAGTGTTCCAATTTGGATTATTTGGAAAATTTTTGTCCTCACCTACTTTGCACAGCCTGTCCCGAAGCTTCTGCTAAGTCAAACCCATGTTCTCTTTCTCTTTTCTTATGAAAAATCTCTTAGGGAAAGTATCATCCTTGGTCTTCTATTAGGCTGCTGGTGTTTCTTTCTACCATTTCTAGATTGAGGGGATGGAATTTTATACCTCTCTGCACCGCCCACCTTCAGCTTCTTTTTCACCTTTGAGTCTGCATTTCAGACTGCAGGATTTCCACCACCTGTCCTTTCTTGATGCCAAGCCCAGGATAACAGATGCTGCTTTTCTGAGGAGTTTTTTTCCTTTATCTCATGACAGAAGTTTTCATGGGACAATCTGCTGGGTTCAGCCCATGGGCTGAGGTCAACATCTGTGTCTCCTAAGCATACAAGTTTGAAAGCAGTCTAGAGACTTCAAGCTCAGACTGCCTTGGCTCCTTCTCCGCATCACAGCCTCTCTCCCTTTCCAGGCAGAGAAAAGGCACAGATGAAACAAAACCCACGCATGAAGGTGAGCCAGCTGCTCCTGACAAAATATTCTCTATTCTTCTCATTTGAACTCTCTCCTCCCTACATTTTATCCTTGAACCCTCAATTTCTATCTGATCGACTTTTGTTTATCTTAGCAGTGATTTATTTTTGTATTAACTAGTGAACTTTTCTGTTCCTTGATTAGAATGTAAATCCAATAGCAAAGGGATCTTATATTGTTTAACATTAGACCCCCGAAACAGAACAGTCAATAATAGATATTCAATAAACCTGTAAACAATCAGGAAGAGCAAAGGTATTTGAAAATACAAAAAAAAAATGTGAGCAATCCAAAATTTGAACATTAATAAAGATTTATTACAATATCAATTTTTTAAAAAGGTCTAGATGATTGAGTGAGAAAAGCCGACCCCAAAACACATAATACTGCCTGATTCCAACTATATGATATTCTGGAAAAGTCAAAGCTATGGAAACAGTAAAAACACAAGTAGTTCTCAGGGATTGGAGAAAGATGAAGGTGAAAGATAAAGGTGGAGCACACAGGACTTTTATGACATTGAAAATACTCTGTAGGATCCTGTAATGAGGGATACATTTTATTATCTATTTTTCCAAACCAATAGAATGTACAACATCTTACTCACCTGAAGTCCTAGTGTAAACTGTGGACTTCAGGTGAGTAAGATGTGTCAATGTAGGCTAACCAGTGACAATATTTGGACCACTTGGGTGGAGATATTCATAACTGGAGAGGTTATGCATATATACAGGAAAAGAGTGAATGGGAAATTTCTATAGCTTCCCCTTAATTTTAATATGAACTTAAAACTTCTAAAAATTAAATATTTTACAGGAAAAGAGTAATAGTTGTAGCACTATTGCATTGGAAACACATTGATTTGTGTTAAAATAATGGGCAGGTGATTCCTAGTAGTAATTTGCTTGGCAATGTGGTACCTATTACTTGAACATTATTTCAGAATATCATTTCACAATTATTATTACTGCATAATAGTAAATTAATTTACATAAATTATTTGCCTAAAGTAAGACTTTAAATGTATGATTTATCTTCCCTTAAAAGTAATTTCTAGCCAGATATGGTAGGACATACCTGTAATCTCAGCAACTTGGGAGGCTGAGGCAGGAGGATCTCAAGTTTGAGGCCAGCCTCAGCAACTTAGCATGGACCTAAGCAGTTTATCAAGAACTTGTCTCAAAAGTATAGATAGATAGATAGATAGATAGATAGATAGATAGATAGATAGATAAAAGGGGGCTGGAGACATGGCTTAGTGGTAATGCTTCCCTGGGATAGATCCCTGGTGCAAACAAACAAACAAAAAAAAAACATAACAGAAAAGTTTTTCTTCATACCAGGTTAAGTAGCTAACTACAACCGGTGTGGTGTTGCACACCTGTAATCCCAAAAGTTCAGGAGGCTGAGTCAGGAGGGTCACAATTTCAAGGCCAGCCTCTACAATTTAAGTGAGGCTCTAAGCATCTTAGTGAGATCCTGTTTCAAAATAAAAATCTTTTAAGTGCCAGGGATGTGGCTGCTGAGTGGTTGCATTCCCTTGGGTTCAATCCCTGGTATCAAAAACAAACAAAAAAAGAAGTTAACTACATGAAAATATTTAAATGTATAAATGTACTTTTATTTTAACATATTTTGTTTTTGTATTTTTGCTAAATGGATTTCTCTGCAGAATTTATGGAAGCATGTTTCACAAATGTTTTCTTAAAATTGTTTTTATATGTTAGGGTTTCTCAAAAGAAGAACAATCAATATCATATATTACATTTCTAAAAATGAATATGTCCATATGATCCAGGAGAACATGAATTGTTATAAGTATTGCTGACTTAGAATTTTCCCAGACTTATAGAAATAGGAATAGTGTTTCAAAAGGATTTCAATTCAATAGGTTTTCAATGTAGTGCTTTATTACAGTCTTCTCAAGAGTTTTTATTGAAGAAATTTTATTGGGAAATAAGTATATATTAACAGAGCCTGGGCTATAAAAATCCACTTAGACTACCTTGAATATAATACTAGATGTTATTAGACATTTATAAAGTGATTTATGTTGACACTCAGGAGTTCAGATATGTTTATTTTATAAAATAAAAATATAGCTTTCCATGAAAATTTGATGCAATATAAATAAATAAAAAAATTACTCTGAAAATCCAGTTTCCCTAATTCACAATATTCCAGTTGAATTAGACTTTCTAGTAGAAATATTCATAAAGTTTTCAGTTTGTGTCAGAGATAGATGATGTAAATTTTCAGAGAAAGCACCTACTTGTAGCACCTTTTGTTAAAACCATACTCTTAATGTTCTGTTTCTCATGTTCACATTTCTTAGAATACAATCCTGATGCAATACAGGCTAATAAAACTTATGGCTAGACATATAAAATAATGACTAAGTCAATTTTAGCAAAAGTTAGCAAGTAGAGTTAGTTTATGAAATTCAAATTCCTAAGGGGAATTCCCATCTACAAAACATTAATCATCATAGCTAGTAGGAGGGCCTTGGTCTAGTTAAGTATTAGGAAATAATATTTTCATATTCTTATTCTTTAAGGAAAAATGTAATAATTATGTATTGAGTAACAAAATTCTAAAATGTTTGTCTTCTACAGTCTATTCTCCACAAGGTATAATAAAATTCAGGACTAAAGTTCAGGAAGTCTGAACTCTAGTTCCAAAATCATCTTTTAATAGAATACTCTGAAGAAGCAACTTTAGCTTTATGTCCTGTTCCTTTCTCATCTACAAAATGGTAATAGCCATATCTGTCCTTCCTAACTCATAGAAACTTTCAGTGATAAAATTATTGTAAGGATCAAATAAATGTCTATCACTGATTAAAGGAAGGACGGATGTAACTTGTGAAGAATTTGCTATTTGTTTCAATGATAAGAAAGAAGACAATATTTGGGCTGTAGATTTCAATTTCTATTTACATTAAAGTAAAGGAAAATGATGGGTGTGTATGTTTTGTGAGTGCATGCCTATTTTACTGAAAAGAATAGGTACTTGTAGTTTCAGGTAATGCATTCTATGTATATTAGACCATAATTTCCACATGAAACAATTTTTTTAAGTTAGACAAAATATATCCCTTTTTTCTTAAGCACATAATAACTCAGGGACTAGCTAACAGCAGCAGACTGAGAGCTATCCACTCAATGGTCAAAACATAAGTCAAAAGACTGGAATGATTTTGTTCTTTAAAAAAATTATTTTACTTGTTCTTATTAGATATTCATGACAGTAGAATATTTTTGGGCATACTATACATACACAGAATACAACTTATTCTAATTGAGATCTTATTCTTGTGGTTGTACATGATGCGGAGTATCCCTGGTTGTGTATTCAAATACAAGGCTAGGCAAGTTATGTCTGATTAATTCTACTGTCCTTCCCATTCCCATTCCTGCTCCCTTCCCTTTATGCCCCTTTGTCTAATCCAATAAGCTTCTATTCTTCCCCTCTCCACCCTCCCTTGTTGTGGGTTATCATCCACATATCAGAGAGAACATTTTGCCTTTTGTTTTTGGTGACTTTAGCTTATTTCACTTAGCATGATAGTCTCCAGTTTCATCCATTTTCCTGCAAATTCCATAATTTCATTCTTCTTTAAGGCTGAGTAATATTCTATTATATATATATATATATATATATATATATATATATATATATAGTGCCTTTTCTTTAACCATTCACCTGTTGAAAGGCACTAGGTTGGTTTCATAGCTTCACCATTGTGAATTGAGCTGCTATAAACATTGATGTAGCTGTGTCACTGTAGTATGTTGATTTTAAGTCCTTTGGGTTTAAACCAAAGAGTAGGATAACTGGGTCAAATGGTGGTTCCATTCCCAGTTTTCTGAAGAATCTCCATACTGTTTTCCATAGTAGTTGCACCAATTTGCAGTCCCACCAGCAACATATGAGAGAACCTTATGCTCATTGTAATTGCCATTCTAACTGGATTGAGATAGAATCTTAGTGAATTTTTAATTTGCATTTCTGTAATTGCTAGAGATATTGAATTTTTTTCATATATTTGTGACCATTCATATTTCTTTTTCTTTAAAGATTTTGTTCAGTTCCTTTGCCCATTGCTTCTTCAGAGCATTCTATTATTGATTGGGTGATTTGGGTTTTTTTGGTGTTAAGATTTTTGAGTTCTTTGTATAATCAGGAGATTAATGCTGTACCTGAGGTGCAGGTGGTAAAGATTTTCTCCCATTCTGTAGGCTCTCTCTTCACATTCTTAATTATTTTCTTTGCCGTTAAGAAGGTTTTTAGTTTAATATCATCTCATTTATTGAGTCTTGATTTTATTTTTCAATGTGCTGGACTAACCATTTTCTATTTGAAATAATCTCCTTCAAGAACACACCTAAAATAAAGATATTTAAACAAAACAAAAAGTGAAAGAATTCAACTCTAGTAGACGGATCCTGAAGGATGTCCTACCAGAACATGCCAGTAATGCAGGGAAAAACAGAATCAGCAATTAGTAAGTATGTGAAAATCTAAATGTATATTGACTTAAGAACGAGTAATAGATACAATAATAATGTTTAATGATATTTAATAAAGTGATTTTAGCTCAAGCATACAGAAATAGATCAGTAGGATCAGGGACCAAGCAACAGACCCAGTGATACTGGCATATGACAAGGATGACTTTGCTAGGTAGTAGGACAATAAATAGGAACAGGGAACTCGGGGTGGGACTCCCTGGCAGAGCAGTGGCCTTGAGGGCGCAAGGCCCTGGGATCCATCTCCATCACATAAAATAAAATAAAACATCCTAGGACAATTGAGTATTCATTCATATGGAAAAATATAATTGGATTCTATTTCATATTCCTAATACTTACAGAACTAAAAGTTGAAAGGAACATAACAGACAATATTGCTTTTAGAAGATGCTAATACAGAATATCTTCATGATATTAGGACAGGAAAATATTTACAAAACAGGAACAAAATAATTAATACATATAAAGAGAAGATGTTTGAATTAGGTTACACTGAAATCAAGAATCTCATCTTTCAAAAGTATCATTATGGGTTAAAAAATGCAAATCGCAGAAAAGTAAAAGATAATTACAATATGTATAATTGACCAGGAGGGGCTTATATTCAGGGCATATACAGTATACCTACAAATCAATAGGAAAAGTCAACCCAGTAGAAAATTGGGAAAGATGAAGAAGTATAATTTCACAAAAAAAGAACATTTAATTTGCCATTACAGATAGTAAAAGGTACAACCTTGTTATATAGCAGGTAAGGTCAAATTGAAATCTATAATGAAACATCATTATGCAGGCACTGAAATGGATTTTTAGCAGGTTTGATGGTATCAGATATTAGAAAGTACACAGAGCAACAGGAACGCCTACAATACCCATAGGACTGTAAATTGGTACAATGTAAACAGGCTTTGGGAGAAAATAAGGCCTAACATAATCCACTAAGGTAAAAAATGTGCAAAGCCCATTCCAATGTATTTAACCAGGAAATAATGGGTATCTAGTGCATATGTGCACTTGGAAATACAACCAAAACTGTTAATAGTAACATTTTAGAAGTTGACTAAAATTTCATCTATAATGAAGTAGATTAGTACATTTTGATTCATTTATATAATGGAATAAATAAGATAAAAAAGTGAACAGCCCTGAAACATCACTGGGGACATTGTTAAAGCAATGTTAAGCAAAGAAAATCAAACAGAACATATACATACTGCAGGATTTAATTTATGTAAAGTTATCAAATAGCACAAGCTGAATTATATTGCTTAGGAATTTATTTTGGGGTTATAGAAATATAAAGCAAAACAGAGAAGCAACGATTTAAAGGTTGGGAAAGCAGGGGCTCAAGAATGGAAAACAGCAAATGAGAAATTTCTGAGGAATTCACCATGTTTCCTTGACCTAGGTAGTTTAGTTGTTGTTCATGTTTTCATAACTTGAAGTTATATACATGTTTAGTTTACATGCAACTTTATCACATTTTAGAAACGTAAAAATTCTAATAAAAATGCCTAAACTCTATAAATAAGATACTAAGACAAAAAGGTGAAAAATTTAAAATTAGCATAAAGATTAGAAAAGTAAGGGGCATCAAGAAATTTTATGCTAAATGTTTCAAAGATGATTTATAGATCCCAAAAGATAAACGTCTACTTTATTTAAATAGAGTATTCTAAAAATCCTTAAAATGTCGCAGGGAAATTTTAAAACTCAACAAAGCTAGGAAGTAGACTTTTTTAATTTTGTTTTTTTAAAGTCTCAATCTGATTTATGTTGATATTAACCTCCTTGTAAAAATAAGCATGTAGGAAGTCCCTATAGCACCTACTTCTGAAAGCACAGGAGAAAATTAATGTCTCCCATTATGAACCAGGTTTATTCAGCAGCAGAGTAAGGGAAAAATGGAATATTTAGAAAAAAAGTGTTTATGGTATTAATATTATGATTAGTTGTCAATGTGGACAACAAATAATTAAGAATCATAATTTTGTGATTAAACAGCATTGGGAAGGGGAAAGTATTAGATCACAAATGTGCAAAAAGCTTGCTGTTGACCAGAGGAGGTAAGACACACTGGCAAAACATCATACAGTAAGAGAACAAGGAAAATCTGCATACCATATGTTATTTTCTGCAAATTAAATACTAGTATTTTATTTTTGCATGTCATATCTTTAGGAAGTAGGATATAGGATTGTGAGTTGAATTTCTGTTATTTTCTTCAAGAATTAGTAATTTCATTGTAAATAGGCATAATATTAAGCCTTTTGCAGTTGGAAGTGTGAACACTGGGTGAGGATGAATGGGGCACAGCAGCATCAGCAAGGAAGGGCCAAAGCAAAACTCTTCCCTGTCTTCCGAGGCATCAATCTCTATTTCCTTCCAAAGCCCTGAGTTCTCTTTTTAAGGGGTTTGTCCTCCTCTGCCACTCCTTAAAGGCTAATCTATTCCGTGGTTCCACCGTTGAGTGTCTTTCATTTTCTCCCTATCTGCTTTACTTGGCAAGCTCATCCTTTCTAGTTATTAAAATTACACACATATCAGCGGCTCCCACACATGGTCCTCGTAGCTTTGTCTTATTTCAATTGCCTGCTGGACATTTCCACCTAATGCCTCAAATTTCCAATTATAAAAAGGAATGCGTAAGTTTTCCATGCAACCAAAATTTCTAACATGCCTAATTTTGACAAACAGCATCACTCTTCAGACAGCAATCCAAGTGAAATCTTGAAAATTCCCTTGGCTCCTTATTCTCCTTCAGTAACATGTTCAAGCTTATCCTCCCTATATAAACACATACATCGTCACCATAATTATCATTGTTATTATCATCATTAGTGTCCCAATAATGTTGTTCCCTATGATGTTGCCAAAGTTTCTGGCTTAAAAGGCAAGCCTGAATATATAATACAGTTACCTATTTAACATTCTCTACTACTCCATAATTCTTCTACTTGTCACTAACCGAATTTTTAATACTTATAGCATATAATAACCTAGTTTTAATATCTAGCTTTATTCTGTGTTTACATGTTTATCTCCACCAGAATACAAATTTCTCAAGAACTGGTGGTCATAGACTTCAGTCCTCAGAATAATATCAAGTACAATAAATATTTATGGAATGAATGCATTCTTTGTTTGACTACTTGCTCTGGATTATGTTTTAAGGCAAGAATTATTAACATGAGATCCATAGAATTCTTGGGTTGGTGTTTTTACTAACCTCCAACTAAAGTAAGCATTATTTTCAAACCAACAAACCAGAGAAGTTCCTATAACTTTGGCACTAATGGAATCACTGATTTGTTCACGTTAAATTTAAATGATTGAAGATATAGTCAAATATTTTAATATTTTTATGACCCTAAACTATTTGAAATATATTATTAGATCCATTGCTAGATCATTCTCTATAATAGGAAAAGAGATACACTAGTATAAGGTAATTTCAACTATTTTAATGTATTTTAATATAATTATTTTTTTTGATAATCTTTTATAATTTATTTTATCCACTGGAATCCAAGAGAGAAGCCGCAACAGATGGCTAAACAGTCCATGACCCAAAGCGACATTAGGAATTGTGTTTGGAAAATGAAGTGAGCAGAATACACCATTAAGAAATATACTGTGGGGATGGGGCCATAGCTCAGTGGTAGACCATTTGCCTAGCATGTGTGAGGCACTGGGTTCAATCCTCAGCACCACATAATAAACAAACAAACAAACAAATAAATAAATAGATAAATAAAAAGAAATATATTGTGGTTATACATGGGTGGCACATGCCTATAATCCCAATGACTCGGGAGGCTGAGGAAGGAGGATTAGGAGTTCAAAACCAGCCTCAGCAAGGGTGAGGCACTAAGCAACTCGGTGAGACCCTGTCTCTTAATAAAAACAAAACAAGTCTGGGGATGTGGCTCAATAGTTAAGTGCCCCTGAGTTCAATCCCTGGAACCCACTCCGCCAAAAAATAAATTAAATAAATAAATATATTGTGATCCTCTCATTAGGTAAACAGCTGCTCCTGCTAAGCAGGAAGTGAAAATGCACTAGTGGATCAGTGGAGAAAAGGAGAAAAGAATGTGAAAGTGGCAGTACAGGTAGAAAGGAATCAAGGGGTCGAATCAAGAAATAAAAAGAGGCTTGAATAAAAAGAAAAGTAAAATACAGAATTAAAGTTAGAAGATAACAATTTATAGGAAGGGGTGAAAAACCTTGTATAATAGAAACATGAAAAACACTGGGCAAGTTGATAAGAATCTCTAACCTCTATAAAATACTTAACATAGAGAAAGTTTACCAGAGATAATTGTCTGGTCAGATAGAAAGATAAACAAATTAAGTTAGAGGCACTTAAGAAGAATACAAACAGAAATGAAGAAAGTTATATACAATAATCACATCTAATTTATAGTTTAGTGAACTATTATAAATTCCACATGTGAGAGAAATAAAGTCATAATTATACAGAATTTCACTAAGTAAAACTGTTAAAAAGCAAAATTTCAACAAATTTACTTAGTAGGGATTGAACTCAGGGGCACTTAACTATTGAGCCACATCCCCAGATCAGTTAAATGTTAGCAATTTATTAATCTGGCAGCAACCTGTCTAAAAATAGAAGAACTTCTGATAAGCAGGAAGAACAGTTGGTTTGTGTAAGGCAGCTTGAGCAGGAAAAAAGAGAATAATAATAGAAAAGTAGATTGGTTAATATGTCAGTTTGCTTTAGGTTACTTTCCTTGTAAGGATTAAAGCAGAGAGGACTTCCTTATCAGGAAGAGCCTTTTCTGGCTAGTTGCTGTGAATCTTCTTTTAAAATTAAAACGCATACACACACACAAACTGGACTGTTTGGGGTTTTTCTAGCTTCCTTAACGTTCCAATTTGATTACATAGTACTAAGCACAAGTGGCTCCATTTTGGTTTGTTCTGTTGGGACCTAATACAGAACTCAGTCTCAAACTGTGGGGCCATATAATTTTAATGAAAAAAAAAAAACCCACACTTTTTAGGTTTGTGCATTTAACTGATCTGCTTAGTAAATTCCACTTCAATTTTATTATAAATATATGTGTGAGATACAGTTATTTTCATATTTCTTGCTGTAGTTTTTATCAGATTCTATTTACCTTCAAAATTTAGGTCAATCCCTCTCAGCATCTGTCATCTACCTGGTTACTAGGAGCCAATAATGAGGCACTCTTGAGTTTTTCACCTTCATGTCTTACCACCAAATAGAAGACAGAATGGAGAAGGCAAGGAGACATGAATACAAATAATAAAACATAGGCTAATTCAATAATATAGGGGAAATATGAGACATTGTACTAAGTTATTATAGTAAATACATGCTACAGATCATTCTTTAAACATTGTTTACTTATTCATTCATGATACAGATATTATTCTATGTTAGGCCCTGTGTTAATTACTGATGGTAAAAAGAATGATAGACACTATCAGTGCCTTCATAAATCTACCACCTAGATAGAAGGAAGATTTTAATCAAAATTATAATTAAATATAAAAAGTGCCATAAACACTATGAAGGAAAGATATTTCGTGTTATGGTTGAATGTAAGGTGTCTCCCAAAAGCTCATATGTGAGATGATTTGAGAGAGTTCAGAGAAGAAATGATTGGGGCATGAGATTCTTAACCCAATCAGTGAATCGATCTCCTGATAGGAGTAATTGAGGAGCAACTGGAGGCATGTGGGGTATGACTGAAGGAGGGGGGTATTGGGGACATCGCTTTGGGTCATGTATTTTGCAGCTGAAAGTGGAGGCTTTTTCTCTACTTACTGATTATATGTGAGCTGTTTCTCTCTACTATACTTTTCTGTCTTGATATTTGCCTTGCCTGGAGCCTTGAGGAATGGCGACAGCTATCCATGGACTGAGACTCTGAAAAAGTGAGCCCTCAAATAAACTTTTCCTTTTCTACAATTGTTCTGGTCAAGATATTTAAAAAAAAAAATTAACTAACTAATACATTTAATTTAATGTGTTCTAATTTGTTATACATAATAGCAGAATGTATTTTAATTCTTAGTACACAAATGGAGCACAATTTTTCATATCTCTGGTTGTACACAAAGTAAAGTCATATCATTCGCGTCTCTGTATATGTACCTAGGGTAATGATGTCCGTCTCATTCCCCTTGACCCCTCCCTTCTCCTGTCTCATCTTTGCCCTATACAAAGTTTCTCCATGCTTCCCATGTTCCTCCCACAACCATTATGGATCAGCATCCACATATCAAGAGAAAACATGTGGCCTTTGGGTTTTGGGGATTGGCTTCAATTAGCATGATATTCTCCCACTCCATCCATTTATCTGCAAATGCCAATTTTTTTCTCTTTTAATGCTGAATAATATTCCATTGTGTATATATACCAAAGTTTCCCTATCCATTCATCTACTGAAGGGCATCTGGGTGGGTTCCACAATTTAGCTATTGTGAATTGTGCTGCTATAAACATTGATGTGGTTGCATCACTGTAGTACACTGTTTTAAGTCCTTTGGGTATAAACAGAGGAGTGGGGTAGCTAGGTCAAATGGTGGTTCCATTCCAAGTTTTCTAAGGAATCTCCATACTGCTTTCCAGATTGGTTGCACCGATTCGCTGTCCAACTAGCAATGTAAGAGTATGCTTTTGTCCCCACATCCTCACCAACACTTATTGTTGCTTATATTCTTAATAACTACCATTCTGACTGGGGTGAGATGAAATCTTAGAGTAGTTTTGAATTGCATTTTTCTAATTACTGGAGATATTGAACTGTTTTTTTTCATATATTTTTTGATTAATAGTATATCTTCTTCTGAGGAGTGTCTGTTCAGTTACTTAGCCCATTTACTGATTGGATTATTTGTTTTTTTGGTGTAAACTTTTTTGCATTCTTGATATATCCTGGAGATTGGGGCTCTATCCTGATGTTCATGTGGTAAAAATTTGCTCCTATTCTATAGGCTTTCTGTTCACCTCACTGATTCTTTCTTTGACTGAGAAGAAACTTTTCAGTTTGAATCCATCCCATTTATTGATTCTTAATTTTATTCCTTGCACTTTAGGATTCTTTTTAAGGAAGTTGGGGCCTAATCCAACATGATGAAGATTTGGGCCTAATTTTTCTTCTATTAGACTCAGTATCTCTGGTCTAATTCCTAAGTCCTTGATCCATTTTGAATTGAGTTTTGTGCATGGTGAGAGATATGGGCTAAATTTCATTTTCTTGCATGTGGATTTCCAATTTTCTCAGCACCATTTGTTGAAGAGGCTATTTTTTCTCCAATATATGTTTTTGGTGCCTTTGTCTGGTATGAGATAACTGTATTCATGTGGGTTTGTCTCTATGTCCTCTATTCTGGAGCATTAGCCTACAAATCTGTTTTGGGTCAATACCATTCCATTTTTGTTACTATTGCTTTGTAGTATAGTTTAAGCTGTGGTATTGTGGTACCACCTGCTTCACTCTTCTTGCTAAGGATTGCTTTAGCTATTCTGGGTCTCTTATTTTCTAGATGAATTTCGTGATTGCTTTTTCTATTTCTGAAGAATATCAATGGGATTTTGATTGGAATTGCATTTAATCTGTATAGTGCTTTTAGTAGTATGATCATTTTCACAATATTAATTCTGCCTGTCCAATAACAAGGTAGATCTTTCCATATTCTAAGGTCTTCTTTAATTTCTTTCTTTAGCATTCTGCAGTTTTCATTTTAGAGATCTTTCACATCTTTTGTTAATTCCCAGTTATTTTTTGAGGTTATTGTAAATGGAGTAGTTTTCCTAATTTCCCTTTCATACAAAGACACATCAAGGAAAGAAAACTTCAGAACAATATCTCTAATGAACATAAATACAAAAATTATTTATAAAATTCCAGCAAATTGAATACAAAAACATATCAAAAAGATAGTGCACCATGATCAAGTGGGGTTCATCCCAGGCATGCAAGTTTGGTTCAAAATACAAAAATCAATAAATGTAACTCATTACATCAATACACTTAAAGAATAGGATTATCATCTCAATAGATACAGAAAAAGCATCTGACAAAATACAGCACCCCTTCAAGTTCAAAACACTAGAAAAACTAGGGATAACAGGGACGTATCTTAATATTTTAAAACTATCAATGCTAAGCCCAAAGACAACATCATTCTAAATGGAGAAAAATTGAAAGCAATCTCTCTATAAACTAGAACAAGTCAGGAATGCCCTCTTTCACCACTTCTATTTAACAGTGTCCTTGAAATTCTAGCCAGAGCAATTAGACAGATGAAAGAAATTAAAGGGATATGAATAGGAAAAGAAGAACTCAAACTATCACCATTTGCAGATGATATGATTCTATACTTAGAGGATCTGAAAAATTCTACCAGAAAACTTCTAGAACTAGTAAGTGATTTCAGCAAAGTTGCAGGATATAAAATCAACACCCATAAATCAAATGCATTTCTGTACAACAGTGATGAATCCTCTGCTCAGATGAATCCTCTTTTAGTCACTTTGTTTATAACAGGGAGAACTATCCTAGTCTGGATCCCTAAGAAAATGCTATTGGAGTTGAGATCTGAAAGATTACATATCTAGGGAATGAGGGAAACAAACTAGGATGGCGAGTTGGATAGCATAGACTCAAGACTTTGGTATGGTCTAAGAAATTAAGGTAGTCAATGATGTGTCTTGAGCATAGGAGGGATGGGAAGAGGTAAAGCAGCTAGATCACATACAGCTTTACAAGTAGGGTGAACGTATATCTCAGTTAATTAGAATAGTCCAGGTTTAAAATAAATAAGAAAAAATTATAATAAGTAATAGCGAATGGTACCCATCTCCCAGAGGTGTTTTAGGTTGGAGACACATTATTATTTAATTTCTATAAATAGGTAGGGTAAGGATCATTGTGTCAATTAGTAATTATGCTTGAATGCTAGTATCACCTGAAAAAGCTTTCAAAGATACAGGTTTAGTTTTCTTTTGAAAAAAAAAAAAAAGGAATAGAGTGTAACGTCTTGCCCTGATCTTATAGCACCACACAAATTGTCTTTGTGTTTCAATAGATAATGTTTCCCTCATCCATCCCTGGGTTCATGCTGACATTCCTATAACAAGACAGGTTAGCAGAAGGAAAGAATAACAGATTCACTTAATCGAAGTTTTATATGATGCAAGAGTCTTTAGAAATGATAACCCAAAGACCCAGAGAAAACTTTTTTGTTATTAAATCAGATGAAATAAATAGATAAATGTGGAGAAAAACCTTGATTAGATTTTTAAAAAAAGTTGTGATCTAATGGTGATGAACTGAGAGGGCATTCAAGCAATGTCTGTTTTCCTAGATCCTTTTTGGCCTCTCTGTAAAGTACTCTTTCCTCTTGGGTATAGGGCAAGGTACCTCTGGAATGATTATCTTATGACATACTTTCAGGGAAGATAGACCAGAGAATGATATTTTCTTTTTAAATATATATACATATATTAATTTTTGATTGGCATTATAATTTCACATTTTTAATAAGGTACATTGTGATATTTTATTACACATATATAAAGGGTAATGATCAGATCAGGGTAACTGATACATCTATCACCTCAAAAATTTATCCTTTCTTTGTGTTGGAGATATTCAAAAGCCTCTATGCTAGATATTTTGAAATACTTTATTGTTAGTCATAGATATCCCATGCTATATATAGAATATTAAAAGCTGTCCCTCCTATCCAACTGTTAACTACCCTCTTTCCATCTTTACTCTTTCACACCCTTTGTAGGCTCTTGTACCACTGTTTTCATTTTTATTCTCTTATTTCTTCGAGGTGATTTTTTTTTAGCTTTTACTAGTGAGCAAGGGCATGTGGCATTTGTCTTTCTCTGACTTATTTCACTTAACATGTTTTCCAGTTCCATCCATGATGATGCAAATGACAGAATATTCCATTGTGTGTGTGTTTGTGTGTGCGTGTGTGTATACACATACACACACACACACACACATATATATATATATATATATATGTCATTTTTTGCTATACTGAGTTGTTTGAATTCTTTACATATTCTAGATATAATCTCATATAGGTTGAATAGTTAGCAAATATTTTCTAATTCTGTAGTCTTTTAAGTCTCTTGATTATTTCCTTTGCAGCACAGAAACTTTGTAGTTTGATGTGCCCCTATGGGTCAATTTTTGCTTTTGTTGCCTGTGATTTGGGGTCAAATCTAAAAGTACCTTTATCCAAATTAAGGTCCTGGAGTGTTTTCTCAATATTGTCTTCTATAGTTTATTAGTTTGAGTCTTATATTTAATTCTTGGACCTATTTCAACTGTTTTCTTTAAACTTAGTGTAAGAAAGGGGATTAGTTACTTTCTTTTGGATATAAATCTCCATTTTTCTTGTCAAAATTTATTGAAGAATATTTCCTCATTCCAAAGAATGTGTGGTTTAATATTGGTTGGCTCTATATATGTGAGGTTATTTCTGAATTTATGTTCTGTTCCATAAGTCTACATGTCTATTTTTATACCAGTGCCATGTTGGTTGTGTTATTTATAGTTTGTAGTATATTTTTAAATAAAGTATTATAATAACTGCAACTTTTTTTTCAAGACTGTTTTGGCAACTTGGGGACTCAGGGTGCTATACAAATTTTAGGAATATTTGTTCTATTTCTGTAAAACATATCATTAGTATTTTGATAAGAATTGTATTAAGTATGTAGATCATTTTGTGTATAACAGCATTAATTCTTCCAATCCACATACATGGGTGAACTGTCTTTCAATATTTTGTGATTTTCATTACATAAATCATTCACTATTTTTGTTAAATTTATTCCTGCTTTATTTATTTATTTGATTGTCTATTTATTATGATGGAATTAATTGATGTTTTGATTTCTTTCTCAGCAATTCTATTATTGTGTATGAAAAAGCTACTGATTTTTGTATGTTGAAATTTTACTCAATTTGTTTTTAAAGTTCTAAAGGTTTTGGTGTAGAGTCTAGGTGAATATATACATATATATATATATATATATATATACATACTCATGTCATAAATAAGAAATGAAAATTTGACTTCCTCATTTCCTGTTTAGATGTCATATTTCTTTCTCTTTTCTTATTGCCCTGACCAATACTATATTGAATAAGAGTAATGAAAATGGGCATTGTTAAATCATTTATTCCATTATTGAGATTATATATGGACCAGGCTAATAAAAAGCGTGGAAGAAGGTAATACCTAAAATCACTAGAGAAGTGTCTTAAAATGTCATTGAAATCAAGTATTTCTACCTCCATGACTAGGTAATAATCCAATTTAAGTTTTAACTTGTAAGGAACAGCTATCATTAAGTGTTTTATTTTTGTTCCTATAAAATGGTATTCATAAGATAATTCTCAAGAAGTGTTAGAAAAAGACATAGGGATCGATTTATTTGGAAATTTGTCATTAATATTGCAATATTTCCATCTGTAAAGTGAATAATAAATCAAAACCCTTGATTACAGCTAATTATATTTGTAAGATAGGAAATTAAAATAACAATTATTAGGTATAATCATTTTAATTAAATTAACTGGGATTGAGAACTAATTGTTTTATGAGCTGTTTATTATTTTCAACAGGAACAATGACACAAAAAACTCAAATTTTCCCCTAAGAAATAAGGGATAGTTTTATCCAACCTTGCATTATAGACTTTATAGTTTGCTCTCCCTGGATTCTCATGAGGAAATTTTCAATGGAGGATGTCATAACTTGATAAGGCAAATAGTACTGCATACTTTAATCTCTTCACTCAGACTATGGAAAGGCACAAAAACCACAGGGCTTCTTTAATATCAGAATTATCCTCTCCTGTTACAACATGGGCTAGATTGGAAAATGTCCTAAGAACTACAAAGTGTTGCCAAAGCAGAAAAACAAACATGTCTCTATACTTCTTTCTTCAAAGTGTTTCCCAGAAGAATAGCTATTGCATTTTGCTGAGTTGGGAACAGAGGCACTACTTTAAATAAATGTGCATAATACTTTAAATGCCTCACCAGCTTCTAATATGTGGTTTCTATTTAGCCTTCACTGATTTTTTTTTTCTGAATTTGTTTATTCTCAGTTGACAGACTTAAAATGTACAACATGATGCCTTGAAGTGCATGCACACTGTGGAACTGTTAAATCTAGCTAAGTAGTGTAAGTGTCACTCCACATAGTTGTCATTTTATATTGAGAACACTTAACATCTACTCCCCTAGCATTTCTCAAGAGTACAATATATGGTCTTTAGTTGTAGTCACCATGGTTTACAGTAGATACTTTGAACTTAATCTTCTGAAGTGTAGTCTTGTACTTTTGGAGTAACACTACCCAACCTCCCCAGCCTGTGGTGATTACTGGTCTACTTTCTATTTTTGAGAGATCAGCCTGTTTAGATTGCACATAGGGGTGAAAGCAGGTGGTCTTTGTCTTTCTGTGCCAGGATCATTCACCTAACACAATATTCTTTAGGTTCATTCATATTGTTGCCAGTAACTAAATTTCCTTCTATATCCAACTGAATAGCATTCCAGTGTATGGACCCCCCCCCCCCCAAAAAAAAGCATAGATACACCATGAAATACCTTTTAGCTTTTGATTTTTAATCCTTCACTTTCTCTGGAAGAGTTTCACCAGAAGAAAGATAATTCTGATGCCTTAACAAAGGATGAAATGCTGATGAAGAATAAGATTGCAGGGAAATTACTCTGAGGAATATTTTTTATCATTTTGGTAAAGCTTGATGAGGACTGAAATTAAGATTAATATCTATTGTCCAAAAAAAAAATCCTACATTTTTATCCTTAATTTTTCATGTAGGTTCTAATAGAGAAGGTATTCTCATTAAATGAACTTAGAATGTAATGAAGCAGTAAGTCATTTAAATCTAAAACTTATAGGGAGAAGGTAGTTGATATACTCTGAGGTAGTAGAGTTGAAACATAAATTCATTTGAGTTCACGAGTCCTGGAGCCTCTCTGTGATTACTCAGTTCAAGTGGGGAACATTTGAGGACCTTAAAGCAATGAACTTGAAGAAGGAGGGAGCTAGCTTGACTGATTGGAAAAGGCAGAAGGTAAAGCCCCAGAGCTAGGCAATGTGGAAGCTGGATTAACACATCATGTCATGCGGCAGTGAAAACTTTCCTCAGGTGAATATAGATGTTTCAGAACATGCCAACGAGCCATTTCCTGAGGGTTGCTCTGATGCCACTAAATCAGAGCCAGCCTAAAATACTAGGCATGATGGTGAAAAGGGATAAAGTCTTAAAAGAAAGGAGGAAAGTTAGAGAGTTAAAAAATGCCTACAGAATTCAAAACAAAAACCTGACTCAGTGGTTGCCAGAAGTTGGGAGTGGGGTGAATAGATTGACCACTTGATTGTGTTGGTAGTTCCAGGGATGTACATACTAGTTGAAAAGCATGACCATATTCCTGTAAAAGGCAAGTTATTCTGGAACCAAATTATACTTCATAAAGTCTGGACAAAATATTAAAAATAAAAACAATTCACTTAGAAAAATGAGCATAGTACTAGAAGTCGAAAAATACATATACATGAGTGATTTAATCCATATATATGCGTGTGTGCATATGCATGCATGTATCTGTTTTACTTCTGTCTTATTGCATATTCTTTATGTGCAAGAAGTTCACATAATTCTGTATCTTCTTTTGGTGAGGGGTACCAAGGATTGAAGTCAGGAACACTCGACCACTGAGCCACATCCCCAGCCCTATTTTGTAGTTTATTTAGAGAGAGGATCTCACTGAGTTGCTTAGCATCTCACTTTTGCTGAGGCTGGCTTTGAACCTATGATCCTTGTGTGCCTCAGCCTCCTGAGATGCTGGGATTACAGGCATGTGCCACCATGCCAAGCTAATTCTTTGTCTTGTCTTTTACATGGATTCTGAAGGCAAAGATTACAGGACACTTGCCTTTTTGCATTTCTTTACTCATTTCTAAATTTGATATCACAGATTGGTTTCTTCAGAAGAGAACAAAGGCACAGTGTTTAGTGGGCAAGTTGTTCATTAGAGAGGGTAAGGGAGGGAAAGCAAGATTGAAGAGAAAGAAAACAAATTGTGATAGGGACCCAGCACTTTGGCAAACTGTCTCCATGGAACACTGGAGAAAACTTGGGTGATTCACATGTGCACTTTCCATACTCCCTTGATCAATGGTGATAGTAAACAGGTTCACCCCCCCCCCCCCCCGGCTGATAAAAGGAGCCAGTGTTTGGTGGATAGATGGCTGGGCCTTGCTTAGTCATTAGATGTGGGGGAAGTAGTTTGCTGTGGCTAAGATAAAATCTAAAGTAGCTGACACTGGATGCTGTCTGCTAATGACACTCCCCACAGCAAGCTTTCTTGGAAGGACATCAGGTGGTGCATCTTCCTATTTATCACATCCATTTCAGTTCACAACACTGGCACCTACTTCCCTATATGTGCTCAAGAAGCAGCTCCTGGTGCAGCAGGAGAGCAAATCAAAGTGTGATAGAGCCACAGTTCAATCAAAACCAGCAGAGATCTCTGCAGCAACCACTATCCACTTTGGTATGCCACATTGAGCCAAAGTGACTAGGTCTTTATGCATCCGTTGCATTCAGTCACCATAGGCAGCTACCCCAGGAAAGGGCTGATATCAGAAGATGCGACTTCCTGTAGCAAAGCAGAACTTGACGTTGCTGATATTTGTAGACAGGCAGCTAATCACATTATAGCTGGGCTACAAATTCTTTGAGAGGAGACCTGGGAAACACAGTTGTATCTACCATGTGTCTCCTCCATCTAAAGATGGGAAATAAGGGCAGGATTGTGGCTTAGTGGTAGAGTGCTTGCCTAGCACATGTGAGGTACTGGGTTTGATCCCCAGCACCACATAAAAGTAATCAAATAAATAAGGTATTTTGTCCATCTACAAATAAAAAAATATTTTTTAAAAAGATGAGAAACAAACAAAACAACAACCAACAAAAGAAACATGCTTGGTGTTCCTCCTATACATCCACATGATTTTCTTAATGAAAAGTGTAAAGTCCATTTTACAATTTTGCTATTTCTACTAGTATTCTAATACTGGTTTCCAATTACAGGGAAAGATACAGAGAAAAAAAGCTAAGGGGATCAATGCAAGGGTGTGGATATTGTTGAATGTGTTCCTCAAAGTTCTGTGTGCTGGGAACGTTTTCACCAGTGTGGTTGTTTTGAAGCAATTTAACTTTTAAGAGATGGGGCCTTGTGTATGGTGACTGGGTTTTTAGGAGTGCTGCCCTCAGAAGGGATTACTGTAGCTCTCCTGGGACTCCAGTTAGTTTTCATGAGAGCCAGTAACAAAATTAGCAAGCCTGGACCTTGAATCTCTCTGTCTTTCTGTTATGCAATGTAATCTCTCTCTCAATTGCACACACTCTCACCATGATGCCATCTACCATGACGTGGTATAGCTCGAAGGCCCTCAACAGAGCCCAGCAGGTGCTATACTCCAGAACTTCCAGGTCTGTGAACTTAACTAATCTCTTTTCTTTATAAATACTAGCCTTAGGAATTTTTTTTATTGCAACAACAAACAGACTAATACAGTGTAGTAAACTGTTTTCTAAAAATGGCTGTAACATCAATCGACGTATTCTCCTGAAGTCTGTCCTTGTCATTTCCCACCCAGATGAGTAGTCTTATTTCTCTTACATGACAGGCAGAATGAATCTCTTCCCAAAGATTTCCACACCCTAATGCTTAGATCCTGTGAATATGTTGTTAAAGGAGAAAAGGGATTATGACAATATAAAGTTAGAGAGTGTAAAGGACGGAGTCTATCCATGTAGGCCCAATCTGATTATGCGAGCCCTTAAAAACTATTTTCTCTAGTAAGTGGCAGAAGAGATACAGTTGAAGAGGTCAAAGAAATTCAAAGCTTAAAAAAATGCCAGGCTATGTTGCTTTTAAAGAGGGAAGGGCAATATGACAAGCAATTCATGTAGCTTTAAGAATCTGAGAGGTTCCTAGATGACAATCTCCAAAGAAAATGGGATTTCAACCCTACAATTGCAAGGACTTGAATTCTGTCAGCAAACTGAGTTTGGAAACAGAGTTTCCTCCAGATTGTGAAACCAAGAACTGAGGAATTAACCAAACTCAATTAGACTTCTGACTTATAGAACTGTAAGTTTATAAATTTGCATTACTGTAAGCCATTATTAGTGATAATTTGTTATAGCACTAATAGCAGACTCTTACTGACTTATGATTTCCCTTGTAATGAGCAAAATGCATTGAAAGAGACATCAAGAAATTTATGAATCTAAGTGAACTACTATCTTGTTCTTGGAAAGCTAGCTTTCAGTATACTATATATTAGAACAAAAGCAGCATATTGAAAGAATCCCAAACCACATGGAGAAGCCATGTTTAGGTGTACCCTTTGAGTCACTACAGCAGGTAGTAGTCAGATGATCAAAGGATCCTCTAAATGATATTAGGAGCCTGTGTTCTTGTTTTCTAGTCATCACAGCTGATGCTACATTATGGATTAGAGATGTCCATCTCTGATCAGCAAACAAAATCAATGAGCATGATAAAACTGTTGTTGATTTATATTCTTTTTTTGTTTTCACACAAAAATAGTAACTGGAACAGAATAGTAAATGAAAGGAAGGAGGAAAAGCTCTTTCAAATAAAAAGAGGAATGATCTTTAAAGATCCCCTACCCACAGTGGAACACAAATAAAATTGTTGTCTCTGAAATAGTTATGGAGAGAAATTTTGTTCTCCAATTATAATTTGATGAAAGACAGAAAGAAAATATCATTTTATGTACTGCTCTACAACTGGATCTCTAGCTACTACATAAGTGTTTCTTTTTATAGTTAACCAAAGCTATCTACATTATGTTAACTTAATAAGCAATTTAGTTGACAATGTCAGTGAAGAAATTACTTTTTCTGTTGAAAACTATTTCTGGATTTTGCAATTATTCAATTTCTCCTTTAAAAAAGCTTGAATTATTTAATTTTATTTGATAGACAATTTATTTCTTAAATACACACATTATAGATGATATTATCATCTTCTGTTTCTATTAAGCTTAAATTCACAAAGCAATTCCATTTATATTATCTGGTTGATTCTTCTTAATAACTAAAGAAGTTTGAATTTCTTATGAAGAAAATAAGATTTACACGTTTTCCAAAGCAGTGCATTAGTAAAGTGTACAATTAGGCACATATCCAGTTATTCAGAAGCCTAATAAAATAATCATTTCAGAAATCATATTGTTTCTTAAATAGTAAATCTCTGTTTTATTTTATGTACCACAAATCAAAGTTGATAATCCATGCTCCCACAAATATTTATATTTAAATACTCAGAGAAATCAATGATCCAAATGATCCAAATATCCATCAACATGTGAATTTATAATTTATGATATTTTTATATCATCAAATCCTACTCAACAAAGACCACATTATTAGTGCATACATTAGCTACTTAGATAAATTAAAAATATGCAAAACCAAAGAAGTCAAATATAAAAGCATACTTATCGCCCCACTTTTATAACATCTTAAAATAAAAAAACCCTACTAATGTATAATGATAAAACCAGATGTTTAGTTATCTTTTTCGTTGTTGTGACCAAAAGACCTCACAAGAATAATTTAGAAGTGGAAAACGTTAATTTTGGCTCATGGTTTCAGATGTTCAATCCATGGTTGGCCCATAGCTCTTGGCCCAAGGCCCAAGATGAGGCAAAACATCATGGCAAAAGAGCCATGGCAACCCAGAAACAGAGACCACTGGCCAGGGACACAGTATAAACCGCAAAGGCACATCCCTAGTAACCTATCTCCTCCAGCCATATTCTACCTGTCTATAGTTACCACTTCCTTATCTTTATCAGTGAATCCATCCACTGATTAAGTTACATCTCCCATAAACTAATCATCTTATCTCTGAAAATTCTTGCCTTGTCTCACACAGGAGATTTTGGGGGTCACCTCATGTCTAAATAATAATACCAGAGTGGTGATTTTTTTTTTAAGGTGCAGAAAAGATTGAAGACAAAGACAGAAAGGAATTTTCCAGGATGATTGAAAGGTTGTCTTTTTGGAGTGGGGGTTTAAGGGATATATAAATTTGTTAAAAGTTGTTAAACTATTAAAATGCATCTATTTTAATGCATTTGAGCTATATTTTGGTAAAGTTTATTTAAAATAAATTAAGGTTGGTATATGAAAAAATAAAAATCCACAGTTTTTCTTCAAATTTTTGACTTCTTGATCAAAGCTCATTCTCTTGAAGGCTACTAGAAAGAACTCCATAAATCTTTTAAAGACATATTTTATACTATCTGGGTAAATGTTAGTCAGCTTTCAGTTACTGTTACAAAATAACTAAGACAATCAATTTAACAAGAATGCTCAAGGTTTTTGAGGTTTCAGTCCATGGTCTGTTGGCCTACTTGTTTTTGGTCATGTAATGAAGCAATGCATTATGTTTTCAGCTTCATTGCTGAAAGTGAACAAAGAAAGATAGGAAAGGGCAGGGGTCTGGATATCCTCTTCAAGGACACCTGCAATGATCTGGAATCTCCTACTAAGCCTCATGTCTTAAAGGTTCCACCACCTCTCAAAAGCACCAAGGATCAGAGACCAAGTCTTTAACACATAATCCTTTGAGGGACGTTTCAGAAACTCAAACTATAGCAAAAATATTTCAATTCAATAACTAGGCATCTATTTCAGTTAATACTCAAAATAACTTATAAGAAGTATTACGTAGATACTTAAAGTATCTAAAATTTCCCAATATTTATACTCTATATGTGTCTGAAACATTTATTTGATGAGTGTTATAATAGCATTTCCATCATAATTAGTCTGAAAGTTAAAGAAATGGTGTATAGTCTGCTTAAGGCCGATACTATTTGCATCTTAAAAACTTAACACAGTGCTTTGAATAAAATCATTGCTTTAAAAATATATATATCAAATGAACGGCTGAAACTCAAGAAAAATAAATATTCCCAAACCATCACTGGATTTCTTAACTCTGAACCTGCATTCACAAATGAAGTTCTGGTAAACCAAGAACAAAACAAAATAAAACCAAAATACACTTCAAGTGACCACTTATAGGCTTACAGTCCAAATCATAGGGTTAAAAAGCAGAGGCACAAACAAATGAACCTGTATGTAATGATCTCATCCAGATTATTTCTTAGGAAAAAAAATTATGATAAGTGATAATTCAAGATTCCAACCATCAAACTCCCAGAAAAATTAAGTAGCATGAACTTGTATAGTGTAGCAAAACAACACACTACTTCCTGGCAGATGGAAAGCGAAGAAACAGTTTCCTCATTGGAAAACAGAATGGCAATCAGTTTTATCTTTAGGCAAAGAAGTAAACCAACCACACCAGAAAGCTCAGCTTACTGAGATGCATGGAGAGAGTATTTTGCATGAAACTCTCTTGTAATCTACAAGGTATAAAGTTAATGCAAACAATGACTAAACCTTCAAGGACATTCTGGGCATATGGATAGTTACACAAGGATTAAAAGCTAAGTATCTAAATTTATGGTCACATTTTATAAAGCATCTTGATTCACATCACATGCCAAAATATGAGAAACAAACTTATTTTGTAAATTTGCAAAATAAATTTATTTGGGGTTTAGTAGAAAAGAACTCTACAGAAGTGTTTTTTATTTGGTCAGATATTCATAAATTTTGTGGACTTTTGTACCCTTGAAATGCTTGCAAGCATCATAAAATTTTAGAAAGTGAAGTTAGTTAATAAGGTCTCATAGAAAAGTCCTACAACTCAGAGATGTTAAGGGCCCTTTCTATACCACAAATACATTACAAGGCACTAAAGCATAAGTTCCGTGGTAACGTATTCAGTTATCATAGACTCATTTAATAAACCTCATTAAATATTAAGTACCATAAGCCACTGTTTACAAGATTTCTGTCTGGAAAATTTACAGTCTATTATGAGAAGCTTTTATCCAAGTATTTAACCTTACACATTTTCAGAATAAACACAATATTCAGAGGAAAGCTTCTACAAGACATTCAGAATTAAGCTTAATTTATGAATAACAATAAATAAAATATAAAATTAGAAAAATACCAATAGATAAGAATTTTAATGTATAAACCAAAGAGAGATTTTTGGAGCCCCAAATTAATTTCTTTTGGCAAAAGATCCCTTTATGTTATTTTATGGTTGCTGAAAGGCATAACATACAGTGATGTCCATGGCAATTCTTTTTTTTTTTTTCCCCATGCTTTGCAAAATTTGACTACGTTTGCATTCCCCCAAACTACGGGTGGCTTCCACAGAAGACATTTCCAAAGTAACCTATGCAGATGTACTCAAAATACAAAACTGGAAGCTTTGGAAAGATGCCTTTCATAATTTGTACATTCTATGAAACCGGGTCATGGCAATCATATTCACAGCTTCTCGTCAACTGCAATCTGAGTCACAGTACGCTGTCACTGGATCGCAGGTGCACATTTATTTGTCCCTCCAGTTTAGGGAATATTGGGATATGTGTTCTTTTGTCCTTAGTTAAAACCAATCTATTGTGTGTAGTTTACACACAAAAAAAGCCCACTCTGGACTCATAGACTATTCCTATGAAAAAGGCTATTAAATAAATTTGGGGGTCATGAGAATATATTTTCAGCTTTAAGAGAACATTGGAGCATTGTCATAAGTTCAAGGTTTCATTGGGCTTTTGGGCCACTCTGATATAAAGTCTTATTAAATAAAAACTTGTATTGGTAGAATAGGATAGGATATATTCTCATGACAAAGCAAGCCTTGAGTCCTGCAAGTCTATTTGCTCTTTCTTTATCTTCATTTGTAGTTGTCCCATGAAAAACATGGCCCTGTGTTAGGGAGAGGAAGGGATAAAGAAGGCACACTGGGTCTTGAATCTCAGGCTACTTCAGTTTGATATAACTGTAAAGGAAGCCAGGAAATGCACAGTCATGTGGATTGTGGATACAATGAGAGCCACAAGCTTCTACCATCTATCTGTCTTTAAGGTCACACTATCATCTCTTTCTTCCATTTGTCAAACATCACAGGTTAACTTTCTGTCTTTCAGAATTTGTGCTGATTTAGATTCCAGAGATGAAAAAATATTTGTCTTTACTCTTATACAGCCTAATACATGGAGACATGAATTTTATATATATATATATATATATATATATATATATATATATATATATTGTCTACATATGTATTTAATGCCTGTGAGGTAGAAAAAAATGCCCCCAAATAGAGGCATAAATCATTATTAAATTGTTTATGGGAACCAGCATAGAGGAAAATGGAATCAATCCCTATAGATTAATAGGGAAGTTTTGAAATATTATAGAGTTGATGGCTTATTTGCTGGACCTTAAAGGAAAAAATAATTGGCTTAGACAATTTTGACATGGACAAAAGTGCAGAGAATGAGAAAAGACAGAAAAATGTGAGAAGATATGGCACAAAAAAGAAAAGGCAAAGAACCTGGATTATAAGGGTGTGGATCCATAGATACATGGGCTTTATTAATTTATATATTATTGATGTGTTTAGTAGTTTGTTTATTTGTGGAATATGAGTTGCTAGAATATTAAGTTTATTGCTGTTCTTTGTTTTTCTCACTAGTTTACCTTTTGAATAGAAACCAAGGGGGGAATTTTACCAGAGCATTCCAAATTCTGAAAATTACATTTTCACTAAATTTTTTCCCATTTCTATTTCTGAACAATATTAAACCACAAGTCATAGGATTAATTGGTAATTAATAGGTAATACTCCTTTCAGATTCTTTTCTAATCCAACCAAATTTACATGACATACTAGCTATAGCAAAATGCAATTTAGAAATGAGTCCCAAAATGCCAACTCTAGGGCAGTAGGTAAATTAGATCCAGAGTTTTAATTATTGGGAAAACAACACTTAAAATGAAAACTTCCTAAGGTTATAATAAAATGTTATGAGAAGTGATGTTTGGGAGTTGGCAATAGTTAAGTAGGCCCCAAACAGGGACTGTTCAGAACAGGACATAAAAGAAAAAACAGAAAAGGAAAAGGGAGAACAGGGTGAAATTCAGGAAGTATAAGTTTTTTCTTCTTCTTCCTCCTCCTTGAAAAGAAAGAAAAGTGAGGAATGAGTAGGAAAATGTCAACAGCAAACACTCAAGTACATGACTTGGAAATTGCCTTTAATGTTTTCTTTTCAAAGATTATCATTCTTCTTTTTTATTTTGCAATTGTAATGAAGGGTTTATAATCACTGTTAGACATTATATCATAGGCCTAACCTGCTTATATCAAAATATCAATTTGTGTATTCTTAGTCTAAAAAATTTAAGTCCATTCTAGAAATTTCAGCCTTTGCTTTTTAGTTGTAAAGCTATCACTTACTCCCATTTTGAACTTATTAATAGCTACCATTTACTCCTTTCACATTACGTTCTAGCCACTCACATATCATCTTAAATCTTATAGAAACAATGACAAGTTGATATTATTTCTATTTTGAAATTGTAGAAAATAGAATTCAAGTTTTGTTCATGCCCACAGACTCACTGTGGCAAAGTAAGACAGTGTAAATTTACTCAAGTGATTTCACCTGTGGTTTCCAAATGTGTAAAATGTGAACAATCATAGAATAGATCTAATAAGATTATTGTGGAATCAGGGTGGGGGAAGCGAGTTAATTGGCAGAAAATTGCAACACAAGTTTTTAAATCCAAGTATATGTTTATTATTCTGGGCATTTTCTTTTACTCTAGGTAGCAATTCAACTTCAAAATATCAAAGGAACCCAGTCTCTGGAGTAGCCTAAATGTTGATTTCCAGTCCTTCCTCTTTACAACTTCTCTGAGAAGTGTATTTTGGACCGAGGAAGGAACTAAACTAAGGACTGTAGAATTACCACCATCACTAATGTTATTCATTGTCAAATAACTAATTCCTCTTTCGAAGCATTAAATCATTTAATAAATTAAATCGAAAAGCAATCATTTACAAATGAATCTTTTTTTTTGTTGTTTCGTATCTTCCTATTTTCAATATTACTGTTTTCTGTACTCCTCCAATAGTATAAACTTTATTTTCCCCTTGGAGGGGATTGGTTGGTCAACTTTATTGCCCAAACTGACACCCCCACACCTGTCACCTGCTTCCCTCCCCCCCCCCAATCCTTAACTAAATAACCGCTCAACCCTTTCCCTCTGAGTTCACAATGAGGATCTTCTAATTTCTCTCATTCTTCATGTTTCCTTTGCACACTTTGCTCTCCAATAGGTTGCACACTTCCCTGGGGGTATCTAAACAGACCTACCACACCTGTCTCTTAGGTTAAGCGCCAAAGTACTTTGCCTAAAGCACTAGAGGGCTGATCAGGAACAAAAGATCTTACTTGGTCACAACTAAAATCCGAAGTGGAGTTACTCAAGCCATAGAGAAAGGGTCTGTAGCGTTGACAGCGGCTTGGAGCATGCTCAGTCCCGTCACCGGGCGGTGCCCCCCCCCCCACGCCCCAGCTGCACCCCACCCTGCTCCCGGCGGTCCTCTGACACAACCTTCCCAGGACCCCTCCCCCCCCATCCCCAGCCCCGGCGCGCGATCCTCGGCACCCACAAGGGCGTTCAGCAGCGCGCCTCCCCTGCCCGCTGCCCCCCTCCTCCTCTGGCTGCTGCAGGCGAGGACACGTCAGGGGACATAAATAAATAAATAATTCCATTCACCGGGTGACAGCGAGCAGAACCGGCTGCGACTGGGCGGGGGAGGACCCAGAGCTGCAGCGCCCACCCCTTGCCAGAGATCAGATAAAGTAAGTACACTCCGGGAAGAAGGGAGGAGGAGGAGGAGGAAGAAAAGGAGGAGGCGCTGGCGGAGAGGAAGGCAGCGTGCGTCTGTCTGCGACCGGAGCTGCCCAGGGAGCCGCTGCACGCGTGTGTACAAATAATGGCCAGCTTGTGACAAACGCGCCAACGCACAGTTTGCCAGTGAGCCCTTATATAGGCAAAACCCCCTGAAGCTGCCGCGGCAGAAGAACTCTGGTTCGCCGGGCGCGCGGAGCGCAGAGCGAGAGCGGCAGGGGGCTAGCACGTCGGGGTGGTGGGCCTGCGGGGTCCCGGGAGGGATAGCCCTGGGTGGTGTGGGCCAGGAGCAGCCCGCGCTCTCTGTTTTCGGACAGACTTGACCTGCAAGGGACTGCCCAGTCTCCTTGGCCCACGGGACTCTGGGATCTGGTTCCTGTCAAGCGTGTCCCTTGTGCGCTCCTCCCCAGCATCTCGCCCCTGGGCCCCTGAGCACCTTGGGGTGGTATCGTAGCTGCAGTAGGTCGAGACAGGTAGTGAGAATGCGTGCAGGGAGCGGCTGGCTACTCTTTTAGCAGACGATCTGGGCTTGGAGAGCTGGGAGGAAGGGACTAAATGCCAGGGGGCTTCAGTTGCGGTATGCTGAAAGCATGGCGGAGGTGGAGGCAGATGGAAAGGTGGATGCGGGCGAGGCCTGTGGCTGAGCAGAAGGGCTGTACTGACTTGGCAGGGGCCAAGAAGGGCTTGCTTCTCTCCTGTGTATGCTTGGTTTCCTGGGCCGCTGCGCCACGCTTGGGGCGCCAGGCCCAACCAGGTTGCTTGTGAGGCTGGAAGCCCTGGAGCCTGCTCACGTGCTAACTGCCTCCTTCCTCAGCAGATGCTGCAGTGCAGCTGCCCTCTCCATCCTTTTTCCTCTTCCACTTGCGAGCTCAGGTAGGATTGCTGACTGCCTTGAGAAGGGCGGTTTTGCCCAAGGCCACTTTCTCTCTACAACCAGGGAAGGGAATTCTGTGGTTCCACCCCAGAGAAATTAAAACATAAACACAAATACACACAGGAGAGGAGACTAGGGACAGTGTTTCTAGAAGTGTTTCTTTAACTCCCATTCCTAGAGAAGTAGGACTGGGTTACATTAAGTGAGGCTGTTTAGAGGCAATAGGAAAGCTAGTACTTCATGTACTCCTCCTTTCTCTGGTCCCAAAAGAGACGAAGCAGATGAATAAAAATAGCAGGCAATGATAAACGCGTCGTGAAAAAAGACTGGGCAAGAGGAAGTCATGGGCACAAATGCCCTTTCTTGGCACTACAGGCTTTATGGTTAAACCCAGTCAGAGCTCGGAAGGTTGCAAACTTTCAGCACACAGGTTAGCTTGAATGTGCTGTGTCATTTGAACCACAAGTACTAAATGCTCATTTGGTCTAGTGTGGCTGAAAAATCAGAATTGGGTGGGGGCTGCAGAGGGCAGAGCAGATGAGGGTTGAATAAGGTGATTCATATTTAGCCCCGATGAAGCAATCCTAGCTCCACTTTCTGCTTTCTGAACACATTACATTTAAATCAATCTAAGTGAGAGGGCAACTGAAAGATTTCAGTGAAAGTAAGATTGTAACAGCAGTCAACTAAGTATATTGGGTAACAAATCATAAAGTCAGAAACTACTTTTTGCAAAAATTCACCATAACAGTGTCTAGTTATATGCTTCTCTTTTCCCCCAAGGACTTTTGATGATGGTTAAATGCTCTGAAATTTTAACATTAGTTTCCAATATCCAAATTCGTGAATCTTTCTATAAATGCTTAGTTTATATCTAGATATATACTTAGTCTTTTATGATATTTGGCTTACATTTTTGACCTTGAGTCCTTCTAGAGGGAAGGAGCAGAGATTGAACTAAAGAAATGTCTCTAGTCCAGTTATATTCCTGGATCACTTAGCTGAAATAAAAAAAAAAAAATGTGTCTCCTAAATTTACTTTTAATTTTATATTCCTTCACCAAATGTTTTTGAGAAGTTCACAGGGGAGAAGGGAATTAATTGTAGAATCAGGCCCAGAATTTGAGCTGATTTCTGTACTTGTAAAAGAGTGAGTAATTTATTTAATAATCTGGGCTTTATTTTTTCCTTAGTCATACAATTGGATTACTAGTATCTACCCTGAAATCCTCTTGTGTGGAATAAAGAAAGTGGAAATAGCTAAAATGTAGACCAGCTATTTTGAGCCTGTAAAATCATCATCAGCCCAAACATCCTAGTGGAATCACCAAGATGAATGAGATTGGAGTTCTACTCTTAAGAAATTCTCATCTAGTCATTCAGGTTGATCCTCCTATTCCATTTGTTTTTGGGTTTTTCATTTTTTTCTTTTCTCAGTGAGGGAGGGATACATCCCAAATTACCTGAAAATAATTTAGTAGTTGTTTTAAGAAATGTTTGTATGGTCTGCCAAAATGAAAATTTGAGAAGGGTCCGTTGTCTTAGGAACCTGTGTATTCACCCCAAGCTTTTGTTCATTGAGAACAACCATGTACAAACAAGTAATTGAAGGTTTTCTCCCTGCTCCCAGGGGAGATTGCTCCTTCTTTGAATATTATCTTGGCCACTAAATTAATTTCCACTTTTTGAGAGAGGAGATTAAGCTCTGAATTCTTAGACACTGTGAATAGACCCACTCATACCCATAAGCCCAAGAATATGGTAACATAGAATCTCTAGAATGCTTGCCATATTCCAGACACTGTATTTCTGCTTTCTGGTAGCACACAAAACCCCTATAAGGTAGGTCTGTCCATATCCATGTTTGCAGAAGAGGAATTTAGGCACTTGTGTCTGTGGAACAGCTCATGTCATAGTCCATTTTGTATTGTTATAATAGAAAACCTGATACTGGATGATATATAGGATAAAGAAAGATCAATTTGGTTCACAATATTGGAAAGTCCAAACAGTATAGTACTCTTGTCTGGGGAGTGTTTCCTACTGGTGTTACAGTATGGCAGAAATATGGAGTTGGAAGTTGGTGCATACAAAGGAGGCCAAGCACAGGCCTTGTAACAACCCACTGTCACAGCAACTAATACAGTCCCCTCTGACCTAAGCCACTCTTCTGAGATAAGTATTAATCCCTTATGAAGGTGATGTCCCCATAACCCAAAATGCCTCTCAGAGGCCCTACTACATTTGAAGACCATTTTGTGGTGGGACCAAACCTCAACAAGAGTTTGCATAGGGACAAACCATATTTAAACCAAAGCAGCTAGTAAGTGACTATCCTAGGAGACAGCACCCAGGCGGTCTGTCTGGCTTTAGCCACTACACAGTACAACTTCTGCCTTGTATAAAGCTAAACAAGGCCAGATTGTTGTGTTCTTCATCACTTAGTGCAGTGCCTAGCACACAGTAGCACCGGAATCTTATAATAGAAAGAATGAAGGAGTGAGGGAGGCAGAAATGCAGGAAAAGGGGAAGAGAAGGAAATAAAAAAGGAACAAACTGAGTCTCTTCTGCCTTCAACTCTGAATCTGACAGAAAATGCTACACAGACTTCCCTGAGGACAAGATAGTTGCCATTAAGGCCCATTTGTGTGAATTAGAAAAGTACTCTCTTTGGGCTGAAAAATTAGCAAAAGGTGTCTATATACATCAAATAGAAACCCAGTTAAGATGGCTAAGAAATAGAAAAAAAAAACTACATTCAGAGGCTGTGAATTTAAGTATCATTTCATAAACTGGTTGACTTTGTCTTATTCAGCATGGAGATAGAGCTTGTAGTTGTATCCTGAACACCAAAGAAGAAAACACTGTCAAGTGTCATAGACTGTGCCTGACAAATAGAATGGAATGCAGCAATCACTAACTGCAGCCCTTTACTGTTTTGACCCCTTTTTCCCGAACACATCTCAAGGAAGAAGCCCCCTCCTAGTTCCCACATCTGGATGTAATCTGTGTTCATCTGAACTGCCTTGTAACTCGATCTAGGATGCTCTTATTCTGATTTTACTTTCCACCACAATTCTTTGGGTAAGCATCCTATCTCTCTTCCTAGGCTTCATGGTCTTTGAGTGTAGAGACCATTCATCTGGGAAGACAGATTACTGGACAGGGCAGAGGTAAAAGCAGGAGCTCAGAAGTCTGGCCCGTCTGGGTTCTGATCTCAGCTCTGCCACTTGAGCATTAAGGGTAAGTTGCTAAATGTCTTTAAATTTTGGTTTCTCATCTATAAAAAAAGAAAATAATAACCACTTTTACATATTGATCGTAAAGATTGAGATAGTGAAATAGCACTTGCCTAAAAATAACTCAATACATGGTTGCTGGTTTGGGCTATTAAATATTTGGCCTGAAAGCTTTTAGGGTGCTATAAGGATCACTGGCTTATTCTGACCAGATTTTCAGAAACTCTTTGAAATCTCAAGTCTCGAATTAGATGACATAATAGTGTGGAATTGCATAATAAACCACTAAATAACTTCCCCTGAGAGGTCACAGGCTTTCTTAAAACTGTTTGGATCAAAGGGATTAGGAAATGTGTTAGAAGACAACTGCTCACTAATTCTTAGTGAGTAATAGATTCTTTTCTTTTTAAACTTGTAGGAAAAAGCATTTTTAAATTGCTCTCTTGGATGGTGAACCTAGGAGTCTAATCTACCTACCTGGGATATTCAGCAGTTTATATCTCAGTATGAGAGAATAGCATAATATAGGCCATTGTTTAGAAGAATAAATCACATTTACCAAACATATTTGATAATTAGTAAATATGTAGGGTGATATGTGCATTTATATATGAAATAATTGAGAATACTGGAAAAAATGTGCATTTATATATGAAATAATCAAGAATACTGGAAAAAAACACAAGTTAAACAAATTGAACTTAACTATAATAAAACTAGTCCTGCTAGACAAGTTGGACTAATTTTTACTTGGGTGCACTAGAGACACTTTCAACATACTCACAAATCTCAGTTTTGATAAATGATGCAAATATTTTTAGAAATGGTTTTCCTGACCTAATACCAAAACTTTCTTGCAAATGTTTTCATTAATATTCATTGAAATTCCTAAGGAGTTCAAGAAAACCCAACAGGACATTTGATTGACAGCTATATGATGCTGGTATAAAGATTTTTCTGTCAATGGTTCTGTGCAGTTTGGATGGTTTCACAAAATATCTGTGGTTTAATTATAGAACCAGTGACTAATTTTTGGTAATGCTTGGCATTAAAACAATGACTTTCAGTTGAAAATATTTAGTAGTAGTGGTGAACACAAGTGAAACATTTGTTTAAATAAAGATCTGTGTAAAATGCTGGTGTTTTATAAAAAGCATTTTCTACTTTCTCACCTAATAATACGATGACATGTATTATTACTTAGTCTTGATTCCTAATCATATTTTGATTAAAGCTGTTGGCTGAAGAATCATTATTAGTGAGCTTTACATTACTACAATGAAATACCTGAGGCAGCTAACTTATAAAGAGAAAATGTTTATAATTTAGCACACAATTTGAAGATTTAAAGTCCAAGATTAGATGGGGTGAGGGTGGGATGAAGGTGTAGGGAGTTAAGGATTGGTTTGACATTTGGTGAGGGTGGTAGATAGTAGCACATTATGGCAGGAGTGTGTGTGTGTGTGTGTGTGTGTGTGTGTGTGTGTGTGTGTGTGGCAGGGATAGGGGGGCAAAGGGTCACATCTCAAACCAGAGCAGAGAGACAGAGAGAGAGACTGGGAATCCATAATTATCCGTAAAGGTCAGGTTGCTATAACAAATTGTCAAAGATTGTGTGGTTTATAAACAATAGAAATTTATTCTCATAGTTCCAGAGCTGGGAAATCTGAAATCAGAATACTGGCATGGTTGACTGGTGTTGAGAGTTTTATTCCAGGGCACAGACTGCAGGTTTCTACATCTTCAAGTGGTAGAAAGAGGGTAAGAGAGCTCTCAGGAGCCCCCTTTATAAGAGCACTAATCTCATTTCTAAGGGCTACATCCTCATGACCTACTTACCTCTCTCCCTGCCTCCTGCACAGCAAGGGATCAGTAAACTGCACAGGAGGGATGTAAACAAGCTGAGAAAAATTAATCAAAAATTGTAGAAATAAAATAAAAACTCATTTATTAATTGAAAGTGGGGGGCACAGTGGGTGATCAGCTCTGATGGAGCCTGGGTCTAACAAAGAAAAAGAGCCTACATTTTATTTTTATAGATAGGAACATCAAAGGATTTCAGTGTGGCAGGCTTCTTGAGGAAAATAGGATAAAGATAGGAAAAACAAGCTGTATGAGGCTTGGCAAGTTATGCTCATCTCTTCTCTCTGGGTGGCGACGTTTTGAAATCAAGGCCTCTTGAACTAGTGAGTTCCATGGCAAACACAGAATTTCACCCATCAACAGGAATCACCTTGCAAATGAGTGTTCCCAGGGCACCCTGGCACTGTGGGGTTCCCAAGAGCAGTGTTTCACTGTCCAGGGCTTTACATAGTTTGAAGAAATGATTTATCAACTGCCTATGACATACCTTCAAAAGCCACCACCTATTAATAGCATAACCTCGATCGAGGGGAGGTAGGATTGCAAAATATGAAATTTGGTTGGTGGGAAGAATAAAATGCAAAACTAGTAAGAAGAACCTTTTTATACAATATAACCACAAATTGACTCTGAAAATGAGAGACATTTGGAGCGCAGCAGCTCAGGTATATATTGGAATATACCTTTAGAAATTTAAAAGTTTCTAACTTAACCACCACATGATAAAGCTTCTGTCTTGTCTGAAGTTAATCAAGGGCCAAGACTTTTGTGCTCTTCATTGCTTAATGCCGAGCTCCGGACATGGTACTACTGAACGTTTATAGAAAGAATGAAGGAAGGAAAGAGTGTCACCCTGTGACTAGAGCCTTTCATACCTTGGCTCATTAAAAACTTACAATAGCCCAATGAAATGTATATTCTTTTTCCCATTTTACAGAAGCCCACTCTAAGAGAGAGATAGAAGCAAATAATTGTCACATTGGGTCCTTAACAATGGCCTTTGACCTCCATATGACAATAGTTTCCTGTCAGTCTTTATAACAACAACAACAAAAAATCCCTCTACATTTTAATTTGCCTCTGAGTAGAATGGCACTAGATATTGGCCAATATGATCAAATTGAGAATGTTTAACGGCATAAATTTATCCTTGGGATCAGAATATTCTCAAATAAAAAAAATCAATTTGTTTTTTCTTGAAGGAAAAAAGAATAATCTAGTATGAAAACAATTTGATTTGAAAGATGAATTTTTTTATTTATAAAGTATAATAAACATTAGCATTTAATAATCCTAGATCTCCTGGCTTCCAGATCTTCATTTGCTTTGAATTATCAACAGCTTTTGGCAAAGTTGGAACTTGCTGCTTCTTGAATTCCTCGTTTGGCTTCTGTATGCTTCTGGTCCTCTCTGGCTGTTCTCATTTCACTGGAGTATCTGTTTCTAAATTTCTGTTTTTGGTGTTTCTTCTGTCTTTTTTCTGTTGATTGTGAAATTCCTCAATGCTGGACCTTCATTTTCTTCTGGTAGGAATAACTCCCAAGTCAGGGTCTTCAGCTCTGACCTTCCCTAAGCTCTAGGCCTCTCTAGGCATTTCCAGTTGTCTGCTAGACAGCTCCCTTTATTTTGCTGCAGACATCTTGACACCCTGTGGTCTCACCTGAACCCTCTAAGTCTCCTTCCTTCTTTTTTTAACCTGCACTTATTTTGTTGGTATCAGCATTATTTCAGACTAGAAGTTTTGGAGAACTCCCTCCCTCTAGCCTTCTATCTCACAATTATATTCCCACAATATACCTGTCTTCAGAAACTCCCATGACAGCATATCTCCCCTACTATGTTAGTAACACTTTGATGACCACCATGATCTAGCACCAAAGGACCAACATTTCAGTGCTTGCATGATGTAACTACAGACAGCTTTTCCAGGCCCATCTCCAACAGCCATCCTACGCAAATCAATTTGAACTGTCCTCTGTTCCTCATTCATTCTCATTTTATTTCCTGCACTGCATCTGTGGTCATACTCTTTCATATTGACATGCTCTAACTTCCTACTATTTCCATTTCTAACTTTAACTTTGCTTTCAGAGCTGCTTATATTAAAAACTCCTCTGAAGCCTCTGGATTAGGTAAAAGAAAAGTTTTCTAAAATTTCAGTACATTGCATTTGTAATACCTTAGTTGTTCCAAACATGTTATTATAATTGCCCTTGTATAAGTCTTCAGTTTCTCCCTATACTTTAGACTTCTGGATGTCATGGATAATAAATGTTAATATTCATGCCTCCTTTAGCAGTTGGGTGGATTTTGGAATTGCAAGGAATTTAGTGTACATCTGAGTGTTCTGACTTTTGTGTATTGTTTCTATTTTATCTTTGGCATCTTTGATAACCATCATTTGGGGTTTATTTTAAGGATACACATAGTATACACATGGAAGCAGCCTATTTTTTTAAAAGGTAGTTCTAATTTGGGCTATATTTTTTTGTTGTTGTTGTTCTAAGGTGTTTATTCAGCTCTCTGTGGCTGAAATAGATTACTTTTCCAGTTGAGTGGCAGCCTGTACATACATGGTGACAGTTCACCTGTCTTATGTTTTCTTTATCAATTTAACATATTTAGTTTTTCTACCTGTCCTTTATTTGACCTGATTCTTTTTCAGGGCTGTTGCATTTTTGGAGGAGACTTTAGGAAAGTCCAAAAGTGTGCAGAATACTTACTGGAGTACAGTGGTTGTTTGTGACTATAAATATTTGAACTGTTGTTCATAACACAACTGATCAGCAATACACTCTTTTCAGGTGAAGTCAAAAGGTGACAAATCAAGGTGTGTATATAGATTCACCTCTGCCAACTTGGGGCTGAACATTTTTTCTCTGTGTAATGAATTAACAAATGAAGAAACCACTAAAAGATAGAGGGAATTTAATTTTAAATTTTGATTACAATTGGAGATTAGCCATTCAATAAAATTATCCTCCTCCTTTGTAGATTAATAGAATCAGAGGTAAAACAACAAATATACCATGTATGTATATGATAAATGAGTTTAAAGATAGTAGACCAAACGAGTAAGCTATTAGGTAAAGTTACAGAGTTAACCTTTGTGTAAAAATTAAGTTGCCTTTATTGAACACTTCTGTATGTGAGACATCCTTTTAGTACTTTATATGTTTTAACTAATTTTATCCTCAAAACATTCTGAGGAAGCATGGTTATCACCCTCATATTCCAGATGAGAGAATTAGAACACAAAGGTAAAATATCTTGCCCAAAGTTACTCATCTTGCCAGGGGAGGGGTCTGGATTTTAATCTATGAACCACATACAATTTTCACTATTAGTATTTTCAAATGATTAGTGCTTCAGTGAATTTTAAGACATTCTAGAGGAAGGAAATTTGAGAACATCTAAAAACATTTTTAACTAGTCAAGAGACTAGTCAAATATAATAAGGTGGGTCTGTTAAAACACTCTGACAAAAATAATAAACCTTCCTTACCATTAGAATTAAGAATATAGAACCAGGTAGGAAGCTTAGAGAAAACACTGACCTCTTATGAACCCAGGGAGGCTGGAGAACCATTATGGACTAAAGAACAATAAATATGAGATGCCATTCCCTTAGATTGGTTCTGAGTGGTGGGGGTAAATGTGTATGGGGTGGCAGGACTCCTAAGGATGTCCTGGACTGTTGGTACGAGCAGATATATGAACAGAGATGAACAGAGTAGGAAAAATATATGTCACTTTTCTCATGGAAAAGTATATGTCAAATCTACAATGAAGGGGGATCTTTTTTTAAAAAAAATATTTTTTAATTTTAGTTGTCAATACCTTTATTTTATTCATTTATTTTTATGTGGTGCTGAGGATTGAACCCAGGGCCTCGCGCGTGCTAGGCATGTGCTCTACCGCTGAGCCATAGTTCCAGCCCCTGAAGGGAGATTCTTGAAGAAAGCCTCTGACATATTTCAAGCCAGAGAATGCAGTGCTTTAACCAATAGCATTCATCTACTATGTTGTTCCAGATACTGTTTTAGATGTTAGAGAAATGACTGAAAAAAAATTTGTGAGTCCTTTTTAGTCTTCAGTCACACAAATAATCAGACATATTCTTGAAGCAAGATTAAGCATTTTGTGTCTCGGAGGCAGCTTTTTGTAGAACATCAGGGCTGTTTCCCTGTAGTGGGTTTCACTCTATAGTTCTCACTTTTTTTACTTCCCCCTTTCTCTCCATCTGTCAGAGGCTTTGGAGGTAAGCAAGTAGACCTCCATGAATTTTGACTCAGCCACTGTTAAACTGTTTGACTAAAATCATTATTTAAATTTCCAGAGCTAAATTTTCTCATTTTGAAAGTGGTTAATAAAGCCTATTTATAGTTTTTCATTGGAGAGTAGATAAATAATGCTGGAAGCCAATAGATGGTAACACAGTCATTTCGTTCTTATCCTGCCTGTGTATTTGGTGTGTTTTCAGGAAGAGTTTCCTTATCCCTGGGGAATTCTATTTTCTACACAAGTATTTGTGGGTTATAATATTTCAGTTTACAACTAGAACCAAGAAGGATGTTCAGAAAACAAATAATGTGTTGACTTTACAATAATGTGCATCTTTCCAATATATACAAAATTCTGGCTTCTGAACATATAGAAGAACACTCACATATTGACATCAATGCTGCAAAAGTATTTAAGTGATGAATTTTTCACTTAGCTACAGAGTTAGTAATGTCAGTTGGGAGTATATTCCAAGTGAATTTTAAGATAAGAATTCCATAGTTTCCACCTAGATATAATAGTGCATATAAGCACATTTAAAAGCTGCCACAAATAGAAAGACTTTATATTGACTTTACAGATATTTGTTCATGTTAAAACATAAATATTCACCAACATGATTCATGATAATATTCCTTTACAGATAGGGAGAATAAAGACTCAGGTTGCTGCCTTTTTTAAAATAAAAGTGTTATTGGAATACAGCTACATCTCTTTCTTTTCATATTTTCCTGTAACTGCTTTCCTGCTACAGTAAAGTTGAGTAGTTCTGACTTAGCCTGTAAAATCTAAAATATTTACTATTTGATACTTTAGAGAAAAATATGTGTTGACCATACTCTAGGATTTAGAAAGAGGGACATTTTGTTTTGTGATGAAGGAATGAAAGAAGGCTTTAATTAACGAAGTAGAATTTGATTTGGAGCTGACAGATGGAGAGTCTTTGGTTAAGTGAAGAAAGGAGATGCCTCTTGTAAGTGCCACAAAGCTCAAAATGGAAAGCAAACATCTATAAATAAAAGTCTGCTTAAGTATAAGAATTATATATATATATATATATATATATATTATATATATTTTTTATATATAGTTATATATATATTATATAATATATATATATATATATATATATTATATAATGTTAAAACCAATGTACTTTTTAGAGCATTCATCCAGAAAACTGATCCTTAAACTTGATGAAACATTTGACTCAACTTGTGGACTATTTAGGAGTTCTCTTTTACTTAACAATTTGTGATGCTAAAGTATAGAGTCATGTGAAAAATCCCTGATCTAGTAGATTTATTACTTTGATAAAATTGATTATTTTATGTCGAGGGCAGAGACCACTTTTTCCTTCCATGTTATTTCTATTTTCATAAACTGAGGGATGAATGGGTATAACACCAGCATTTTTAAAATCAATACTTACACTAAAATAAATACTAGATATTGGATGCACAACTAAGTACTAGCACTGTGACAAGAGATTTTCATACTTTATACCTTTAGAAACTCAAAATAGGCCAATGAAGTTGATGTTCTTATTCCCATTTGATAAGAGAATACTGAGGAATAGATAGAAGAAAATAATTGGCATAAAACCACAAAACTAGTAAGAAAACCTTCTTTATACGACATGACCAAGAAATTGACTCCTTGAGAATCACATACTTTTAAAGCTAGTATATAAATTGAAATATACTTTTAGAAATTTTTAAAAAGTGAATATTCCAATTTGTTTTATCATGTGACCAAGTTTTTTTTCTATTCAGAGCATTGTGCCATATATTAAAAAGTTGAGTCAGTTTTTACTACAAATGCTTCTGCAAATTTTTATTGAAAATACTGTCTTTGTGTGTGTGTGTGTGTGTGTGTGTGGTACTGAAGATTTAACACAGGGGCACTCAACCACTGGTCTATGTCCTCAGCCCTTTTCATTTTTTATTTTGAGATAGGGTCTTTTGTTTCTTTCCCAGGCTGGCCTTGAATTTGCTATTCTGCTGCAGCCTCCTGAGTAGCTGAGATGACATGTGTGTGATAGGAGGTAGGCAAGTAGACCTCCATGAATTTTGTGTGACAACAGGCCTGAAGAAAATATTAACTTATAATGGGGCCAGAACTCTGTGTGTGTGAGACTCAGTTTCTCTCTCTGTTACTCTTTGTTTTGCCTCTTAATGTTCAGTTGTTTGTAGTTTTCCTCCCTTTTCTACCTTTTCCTGTTGTCTCCCTTTCTCATAGTTATATAGGTTCCACTGATCTGTTTCATAGTGTCTTTGATGTATGTAGCTATGAAGAGCTGAGTATATTTTCCTAAGTCAAGAACTGCCTCAGAGTAAAGATAAGAATCAATGAAACTTAATAACAGTTAGTTCATCCTTATCCCCAGGGATATATTCCAAGATATGGATGGCTGAAACCAAGGATAATACTGAATCTCATATGTACTCTGATTTTTCCTCTACACATATACTTACCATAAATTTGTCCCTTTCACTTCAAAGAAGGATTTCATGATTTTTCTTTGGTGTAGTTGAACTACCAGCATCATAACTTTTGCATGTTAGGACTGTTATTAAGTGAAATAAGAATTAACAAGCACTGCAGTACTGCCAATAGTTGATGTGGCAGCCAAGATGGCTACTATGACTCAGGAACATATAGTTCATGTAGCAAGGATACACTGAACAAAGGGTTGATTCCTGTCCTGGGTGGGTTTATCACTCCACTTAGAAAATACTGCACAGAATAATGAGTTGTTTATTTCTGGGACTTTCCATTCAACACTTACAAACAATGGTTGAACACCGGTAACTGAAATTCTGAAAAGTAAAAACTGAACTGAGGGTGACTACCGTACCACTTTCTTTTTCTGAACACAAGGGAGAAGATACTATAGAACAATTTGCAACTCACTAATGGATATGGCAAAATAATGAAGGGATATAAAAAAGTAAATGACTCAGAGGAAGCCACAGGGAGTCCAAGAAAATATTAGTATGTTGTCCCTCATGGGCCACATTAGCATCTTCCATGGCTACTGTGCCATGGGAGAACATTAATTACACACAGTAATGACCTGATACAGAAGGATTCACAGGCATCAGATCTACAGGTCACACAAAAATTATTTCATTTTTCATCATTCATTTTAATGTAACACATACTATTAATTTGAGAAAAAATACTTCAGTGACAAAATAATGGATTCTTATATTTTTATGTGATTTTTATTAACAACATAAATTTATTACTCTTTCTCCCTAAGAAACCTGGGTCTGTTTGTTTTCAAAAGTTCCCCGAAAAGGAAAGACACACTTCTGAAAGTATCATCAATTTAGAAATTTAAGTATGACTCTTCATTGGGATATCTCAGTTTTTATTATCAAATTTATTTGGTATTTGGTCTGTAACTTTCATTTAAGAGTGTCTGAACCGACTCTTTTAGTCTATAAGCTATTTGAATTATTTCACATTTTATTAGTCCTTTTATCTTATAGGTTCTTGTCTTGAAGCAATAATACTTAATATCTGTTCAACTCTACATTCAGATAATGATTTGTAGTCTTTAAAATCTAAATTTAAAAGCAAAATTATTTGATACTCTTTTGGTGTCTGAGAGATTTTCAAGATGATTTACACACCCAGATTTTTGGAATTAACAAAGGGATGAGCAAGGCAGTGTGACAGACACAGGTTCATGGGGCTTTTACATGGATCACTTAGTATAATCCCGAATGTCATCTGATATTCTGAACAGTCCTATAGAATGGACATTTTCATCACCAATTTAGAATGGAAATGTAGCCTTGGATGGCTCCGATGGGTTAGGTAACATGATTCCATTTCCAAAATCCACTCATTCTTTGGTATTTCACATTATCTTCTCATGTAAACTGGGAGTTCCCCTTTGCTTTCGCACACACATTTCATGAGAGAGTTAAATTGTGGGGACAATGATACATAAACACTTAGGATCCTATTCTTTTAAAATGTGCTCATTTAAAAAAATACACTCCTAAAAAATCATATTTTTAGATGTCAAAATGTCAAAATCATACCTGGAAGTCTTCCCCAAGAAACAAACAAATGAAAAAACCTCAAAGAATAATAAATATGTTGACAATGTGTTATTTTACACTCTTCTACACTCATAATCTTTTTTTCCAAAAATGTTAATTCTATATACTGCATGTTGAGACTAATGTCAGTACCAACAAATCAGGTAGAAATCAATAACATTATTAAATTAAGACTTTGTTTAAATCACTGAATTCTGAATATTGTTTTACTCCTCTCCAAGTATTTGAATATACTTTATCAAACAGGTACATTCAACTCCAATTATATCTTAATAAGAAGACTATCCATTTCTAAAAACATCTTAGTGATAATTGTTTCATTAAATTACCCAGAACTTCATTATGATTTCAAATTCAATGCAAAAGTCCATTAAACCTATTTCAAAGCAATTTAGGATGTTTCTCATTGTAAACAATTTAGGTCTTAATGCTAGCCCTGTGTTCAGAACCTTGAAGAGGGTGCTCTTATGAAATTCTAACATACATATTTGAAAATGTGTTTCTTTTATAACAGTATGCAATTTCATACTACATGATCAAGATAATATGTGTTCTGCATGTGAGGCACTTCAGTGAGGCAACATTGAGCTTTGTTTACCAAGTTTTGTCTTAGTTCAGGCTGCTGTAACCAAACACTACCGACTGAGTGGTTTATATACAACAAAAATTTATTTCTCACAATTCTAGAGGCTGTGAAGTTCAAGATCAAGGTATTGGCAAATTTCATATCTGGTAAGGGACCACTTTCAGGTTCATAGATATGTGTCTTCTGTCACCTCACATGGTAGATGTGACATCTCTTATAAATGTAGCAATCCCATTCAGGAAGGCTCCATTCTCATGACCTACTTACCTCCTAAAGGCCCCACTCCTTAATGACATTATCTTGGAGGTGAGAATTCAACATGTGAATTTCAAAAGGGCATAAACATTTAATCTGCAGCAAGATTTTATAGTATTAAATACTCTTACAAGGTTGGTGGAACTCATTGTTGACAAGAGAATCTAATTCCTGTATTGCAATTAAAAATAGCTCTTTCTTGACATCAGAAAGATGTGTAATCAAGGAAGTGATCAAATAAAAGGTACATCCTACTCTCTGAATGTTTTATAGGGAAGAGTTGATGAGGAACACAGGAAATACTCCATATTTAATTGGATGCCTTTATGGACTGGTGAAGAACATAGGTCATCTATTTTTCAAACAATCCATATTATTTGAACAGTAACTTTCTGAAGCCAAGAATCAAAAGCCAGTAATTCAAACAAGAGGAAATATGTATATCAGATATTCTTGAGTGCATAAGACTTCTTTCATAAATATTCAATTAGAGATTACAGTTGAAAAGGTGCTAGGATTACCATTAACAATCTTGTTAAGGTTCTTACTAAGCTAAATACAATATTCAAATAGAAAGTCCATTTGGGTCTTTAAGCAGCATATATTCCCAGTTTCTTGGGGTGAGAAACACTTTTACATGGACTATTTTGGTTTCTGAAAAATACCATCTTTTCTTTTATAAGAGAGAGAGAGAAAGAGAGAGAGAGAGAGAGAGAGAGAGAGAGAGAGAGAGAGAGAGAGAGAGAGAGAGAGTTTTTTTAATATTTATTTTTTAGTTTTTTGGCAGACACAACATCTTTGTATGTGGTGCTGAGGATTGAACCCGGGCTGCACGCATGCCAGGCGAGCATGCTAACGCTTCAGCCACATCCCCAGCCCAAGGACCATCTTTTGTAATCAAACCATTAACCAAAGGAAGTGGTTTGGATGTGCTTTCATGTTATTAAAGGGTATAATATAAGATGATTGTAGTGCCATGATTCTTTATTTTATTATACAATCAACCTTTTTAAAAAATAATGTATTGTTTTCTTATCTAGCTGCAATAGTTTAAATGTGTCTTCTCTAAAATTTATATGTTAAAATTTAATAGTCCATGTGATGGCATTAAGAAACGTGGCCTTTAAAAGGTGATTAGGTAATGAGGTTCCTTTTTCATGGGTAGAATTAAGACCCCATGCTGATTTGGGGCCTCTTGCCCTTCTGTCTTCTGCCAAAAGAGGACACAGCCTTCCATCCTAGGAGTATGCAGCAGCAGGGCACCACAAATTGGTGGTGGACAGAGGGCCTGGTCCAGACACTGAAGGACAGAAGGCCTGGTTTAGACACTGAACTTGTCAGTGCTTTGATCTCAGACTTCACAGTTTCTAGACAGTGAGGAGTAAATGCTTTTATAAGTTACCCAGTCTGTTGGATTTTATTGTAGAAGTACAATTAGGCTAAGACAACAGCCTTCTCCTTTCTATGTTCCTGAGAAATCTCTCAAATTCCTAGACCTCTGAAACTAAAAATACACATAATGATAAAAGTTTATAAATTTTCAGTTTCCTTTGCTCCTTCCTTCCTTTCTTTTTTCCAGTGATGGGAATTGTGTTCAGGGCCTTGTGCATGCTAGGGAGATTCTCTATAACTCAATTGCATCCCCTTCCCTTTATTTTCTATTTTGAGACAGAGTCTTCTTAAGTTGCAGAGGCTGGCCTCAAAACTTGAAATGCTCCTGCCTCAGCCCATAGCTGGGATTATAAGCAGATGCTACCAGGCTCAGTTTATAATTTTGTTTTAAATATGGCAGTGATCACTAATAAAATCCTTCTCTTTCTTCACTTGACGTTGACTTTCACCTTTTGTTCCTTTTTTTTTTAAAGAGAGAGAGAGAGAGAGAGAGAGAGAGAGAGAGAGAGAGAGAGAGAGAGAGAGAACTTTAATATTTATTTTTTAGTTTTTGGTGGACACAGCATCTTTGTTTGTATGTGGTGCTGAGAATCGAACCCGGGCCGCATGCATGCCAGGCGAGCGCGCTACCACTTGAGCCACATCCCCAGCCCCAACTTTTGTTTCTTTATGATCTCTTGTAAGAGGGATTTTGTGATAGGTTTGAAAACAGGTGTGTGAAGAGACTTATGTGTCAAGATTGGCGAAAGTTCAGATGCTGAGTTTACCACCTCTGTGAAACCAACACAAAATACTACTCCTTCAAAGTGACCAGGCTTCTTCTCTTGGTGACTCTTCATGCGCTTTGGAGTGCCACGGATGATGTTACCATTGTGCTAGAAATCTGCACCTGGCCAGTTGTTGAATATTGAACCAATCAACATGAAGACACTTGTGTAGCTGCTTATGTTTTCTTAAATTCATCTTACTTATAACAGATTAGAATTTATTCCAGAGAGCTCCCAAGTCCCAGAAAGACCAAAGGGGAGACTGTTGGAACCTGCATGTTTCCTTGTTTTACACCCTGACCTGGTTCCTGCTCTATGACTTAACTCTGTTGGATCTTGGCATAAACTCTGGCCAAGACCTGGTGACTGTTCTCTGAAATGCCCTTCAGTTTTACTGGAAGGAGAAACTACAAATAACAGTCATGGGAACCTAACAGTTTCCAGAAGCCAGACTGACAAAGAAAAGCATAAAGGACAAGCAACAGCATGATACCTAAAGTAACTGGCTTGTTGCTTTACCACCCTGGGCCTGTAACCTTTAGGTTTAAATAGAGTAGGCATTTCATTGTATGGCATTTTACTTGGCACGGAACAAGAATTGGAGGCACTTATTAAAGTATTTACTGAAGGTGGATGTGCCTTGATAATACCTAAATAACATCATTTTGTAGATATCCTTTCTTTGCTCTGACCAAAGCATTTCCTCATTTATTTGGAGTAAAACTAAACAAAACAAGACACCAACAACAAAAAATAATTTCTTACACAATTCACATATTCTGGGTTGAGCATTTAAAGTGTCTAAATTCGATTTATTCTTTATGACTCTTTCCTTCACATTATTGCAAACTTAATAGGCATTTTATTTAGTGAAAAACATGAGTAATTCTTTTCAAAAATACCAAAAGCAAATATTACTAGTTGAATTTTAAGTTATTTTATTTTCCTGCAGTTGGATAAAAATAACCCTATCATCTTTTTAAGACTCAGCTTGTCTCTGTTCCTTAATTTTTTAATTGTCTCAACTCAGCTGTTCATGAGAGTAAAAATAAGGAAGGTTCAAAAGAATGAGGAAGCCAAACTAAGTCACTTTTATTCTGGAGAAAAGTATAGTTCGTAGAAATTAAAGAAACTTCATCATTTCTAGAGGAAGCCCTTTATATGAGAACTATGATACATGCAAATTATTTCCATAGTGTTCTTAACATTCATAATTTAAAGGTAATTAGAACTCTTTTATATTATTACAGTTAACAGCATATTTTGTAGTATCATTATCCAGTTAAAAATCGTATTCTGAGAATTTATTTCAGATAAGTCATATTTTAAAGGTTTTAGTTATTATGTGTTGTGGCATAAATGCATTCATTGGGTAGTTAGCTGACTAACTTTATTAATAATCTATATTTTCTAGTGAATAATATTTTGATTTAATATTATGGGATGAAGACAAATTTTTTTCTTTTTAAAAAATATAATTGTTAGGCCAATTTCTTCACTAAATAGGGAATAAAAAAATTAAGCTTCCTCTATTATTATTCTATTCTGCATGCCTTTAATTATATGAATATATTACTTGAATTAATCCTCATTTATGATATTTATAAAGGCAAAAATGGTTTCTTCAACATTAATGTACTCATAAAATGTTATTTGGTTTTGGACTAGCAGAAAACCCCATCTGTAGTCGACATTTAGGCAATGCCTAAGTTCAAAATTTTCCAAATTCGATATGGATATCATTTTTAGAGATTTTTTATGGCACTGGAATTTTGTAGAACACTGTTTAAGGGACATTTCCTTGAAGAAGGATCTTTGTCTTCATAGGCAAACTACAATTCTGCAAGCATTATTTATAAAACTTTGCATATACCTGAAAATTAATTAAATTTAGATTTGAGTTTCACTGTTTTAAACATATTTCATATTCTCAAGTGTTTTAGAATACATTCAAAGTAAATAAACTCTGTCCCCATTTTCATAGTAAAATTATAAACACCAAGATCATGTGGTTTATTAATATTTTAATGTTGGTATAAATAGTAATAATAGCAGAAAAATAAATGGATTATTGGGGTGAGAACTAACTCCATAATTACTATGTGAGGTCATTATGGTCATTTTGTTTACTGTTGAGAGAATCACTTTGTCTTTCTAAACCTTGGGGTATCAGTTACAAAAAGTATTTTATTTTTCTTGCGTCCCTTCTTTCTGTGGATTGCAACATTATATGTCTCTACATATAATTCCACATAAAATTCTAAAATTTTTAAATCCCTTGGTAGTAAAAGCTCTTAATTGTTGAACTCTATCTTCATTTTACCATTGTTAATAGCTGACCAAATTCTATGTAGAACTTCAGATTTTTGCCTCTTAGTAGCCAGACATTGAATATCTATTGCAGAATATTATAAAAGGAAAAAAAAACACTGAAATTATTCCCTGACATGTGTAACACAAATTATCTTTTATAGCCATAGTATTGTAGCTTATAACCACATGGTTGTATTGCTTAATTATTGATAATATTTATGTTTGTCTGCTACATAATTAACATTCTATAATCATTTTTCTCACCATATGCTAACACTTTATTCCATATACTGTGTACTCATACATGTATTAAACTGCATGGCTGACATAAATTGCTAGAATTACAGAATTGAAAATATGGCTATTTCAGTTATTATTTATTTATATCAGGGATTGAACCTAGGGGTGCTTAAACACTGAGCCATTACCCCAACACTTTTTTTTATATTTTATTATAGACAGTGTTTTACTGAGTTGCTCAGGGCCTCGCTAAATTGCTGAGACTGGGTTTGAACTCCCAATCCCCCTGCCTCAGTCTTCTGAATTCCTGGGATTATAGATGTGTGCTAAGGTGCGCAGCACCTTAGTGCTTTTTTGCCAATTATGTCTCTGTATTATCTCATTTCATTCTTTCTAGCATGATTGAGATTTATGAAATAAAAAAATGTAGTTGTATTGAATAACAGGACAAAAAAGGTGAAAAAAGTTACCTCTATTCAAGAAGCTCAAAGAGCAAGTTTCCTAATTTTGACTAATTTTTGCCAATCTATTAAAATGGCACAGTGATTTTTCTAATATTTGTGTATATTCCCATTTGTAATGTGATTATGAAGAAAATTTCTAGAGATCTATTTCTCAATTACTTTAAAAACTCCATGTCAGATGCATCTAATGTGAATATTTTAACAGTTGGAGTGATTTTCTTTAACATGAAGATTTTTACCAAATACTCTCTATTCCAATGGACTATTTAGCCTTTACCTCATCTGATTTATAAAACATGGTTTTTTCCTTCATAAGTGTATAGGACTCAGAGTAAAATTAAAATTCTAGATTCACAATAAAGACTTCATTTCAATTTAGTATCTTGGATTGTATTACATGGTCTTGCTATATAAAATTGAATCCTGATCAAAGGAACTAGAAATTATTTAGCCCAGTTTTTTATCCAGTGAGTTAATCCTACTTAATGTATGGAAAGTGACAAAGTTTCTTCAGTTAAAAAGTTTGCAGGCTTACAGTCAACCTGCCACCTTAAAGGAGTTCATTTCTTCTTATCCACCTTCAATTGCTCATGAATTTACTTTAATGTTATCCTGAGAAGGGAAGTGCCTATTAATTATATTCTCCATTTTATTTACATTTTTATTAATCTATGAATTAGAAACACTTATACTAGAAAGTCAGGTCTTTGACTTCCCTGGTTACAAATTTTAAGAGAATCTATTCCTGTCTGCAGACACAGTGACTGTAGTGAGGTGTACATTAAATAACATTGGCTAAGTAAATCATTAGTGGACCCTGACGTTAGGAGACAGACTTCTGGAGTTGGAGGTTGTATTGGTACATGTACCAATGAAACAGCTGTTGGGCAGGGAGAGGAATGGAGCATGCACACAAAACAAGCCAATTCTAATAATGACTTATATTTTATTGGTGCACACTAATTACACAGAATTTTGGGTTTCATTGTAATATGTGTGATATATATATATATATATATATATATATATATATATATATATATATATTTTGTACCAGGGATTGAAAAATTCAATGGCCCTTAACCACTGAGCCACATCCCCAAACCTTTTTATTCTTTATTTTTTGAGACAGTGTCTTGCTAAGTTGCTTAAGGCCTTTCTAAATTGTGGAGGCTGGCCTTGAGCTTGAAATACTCCTGCCTTAGCCTCTTGAGTTTCTGGGATTATAGAGGCAGGCAGCACTTCACCTAACTCATTTTGACATATTCTGATATATATATAAAAACATGCTTCATATAAACACCCTTTCTACTCAAAAGTCCATGTAATTTCTTAATTTGCAATATATATATATAATATAATTTTCTATATATATATATATATATATATATATATATATATATATATATATATATCAGAATGGCTCGCATTTTGGCATATTCTGATAAGTATTAATGGCTTGCAGTTATTGAGTGCCTACTTTTCCAGGCACTAAACACTTAGAATGTTATCTGTATAATCTACACATATAAGATCAGGACCATTACTACTACTACTATTACTTTTTTAATATATAGATCAAAGAATCATGGCATTAAATTGTAAAATGACTCACTAAAATCCACAAAGTTAGTAAATTATACAGATGATATTTGAGACTAGATACTCTAACCACAGTTTCTCATTTAACACTTAGGCTGTATGCTTAGCATCTAAACTGTTCAGTTCTCTTTGGGAGACTGAGAGGGCAGTGCCCTGACAACACTTTAGCTCTGCATTTTAGTTCTGTGTTGATACTTCAGGTGCAAAAAAGGCTGATTCCTAGTTGCCCATTTTAAAGGGTCAGTCTGAACACAAGATAGGTTAACAAGAGAAAAACATCAGACTTACTTGATTATAGTTGTATGTGACACATGGAGCTTTCAGGTCGAAGACTAAAGACCCAGGGTGAGGTATCTATTTTTATGCTCAGGTTTGAGGAAGCAAGGATAGTGTGTAGAAATATGCTTGAGTAAACAGGGTATGATTTTAAAGAAATAGGCACAGCAAGGCCTGTATTGCTCGTATTCTACTTGGCCTCTTTCCAAGTATGAAGCAGGACCCTTTCTGGAAAAGGGGTCTTCTGATCTACAAACAAGATCAGATAATTTCTTTTATGACCAATATTGCATGGAAAGGTGGAGAAAGTTAAGGTAATATTTTAAAGATTTTTTTGCGGGGGTGGGGAGCTGATTTTGGAAAAAAAGGATTCTGGTTTCTATGCTCCTCCTTGAGTAAACAAATTCTAGTTTCTTTGACTTTCCTGGGCAGGGAAGGGATAAGAGACAGAAGAGTGGGATACAGAGAGAAACTTGCTTTTGAGGCCTTTGTATGGAGAGATTGTTTTTGAGTCTCACCAATACTGTTGCTGTTGTTGTTTTTCCTTAAACCACATTGAATGATTTTGATTTCTTGCAACTACAGATAACTACCTAGGAAAAAAATTTGATAATTCATGTTAATCTGTTTTGCCAGTATGAAAGGACTCTGAGTATTATAAATTCATTTTTGAGATTATAGATGCCAAACAAAATGGATCAACCTGGAAATTATCTCATGCTTCATATAAACACCCTTTCTACCGAAAAGTCCATGTCATTTCTTAATTTGCAATGAGGTATGCTTATAAAGGAGGAAGAAGGCACAATGTATCTGCATTAGAGTGAATGTTAAGGAGTCAGGCAGAAACCAGGCAACCTTATGTTTTCAAGACACACCTCTGGCCCAGTGCTGCAGAGAAGTGATAGCATTTCTCTTGTGGTTTCTATCAGCCTGGAAAGTTGGTAACTAAGACCCTTCTGACACTCTGGTTCTTGGTTTTTTGAAAAGAACATCTGCACTTTTACTCCCATGACAGCAACATAGGATAAGGTGTGTTTTTCCATGGGATAAAACATAAAATAGGAAATTGGCAAGAGAAAATGATTAAGATCCTTGCAACAGAGGAGGATGTAGGAGGCAAGCATTTGTAAGGAAGAAAAATCAAATGTACAATAAGAAAATGGCTCAAAAAGGAAATGTGGGATAATTAATCACAAATAGATAAAAGTGTGTCACAAAAGTTCACCCCCTTGAAAGTGGGAGAAATACTTACAGTTTTTATTATTTAATATATTACTTGTTTAAAAAAATCACCTTTCACAGCAGCATCTGAGCTTATGGCCTTTCCATAGTTTTCTTTTGCTATGCAAAGTTAGGCCTGATTACATTTTCACACCCAAATACAGTCCAGTTTGAGGTAGGATATATAATTATCTCTGCTTAGGCTCCTAGGAAGTGGGAAAGCTAACTGTAATGTAGTGCCTGTTAATGCCAACTGCAGGGGCTCATTTTTTAGTAGTGTTTCCTAATAGCAAGCCTGGATCAAGACTTGGAGAACCCTCGTTGACCCATGGGTCTCCCCCATTGTTCTAGGCAGACTAGACATCCCTCCTTTTATTAGGGAAGTTATATGCCTGCATTCGTGACTTTTGATTTTACAACCCCATGTTCATCTTTTATTAGGGCTGGTTTATACCTGTTCCACACACTGATTATTCATTATAGAAATTTCTGGCTCCTCCATCCTGTACAAATACTGAGGTACTGTCATTTTTTTACAACTTCCTTCCCTGGTGAGAGGAGTCCTTGAATATACCAGCCCAGGAGGGGAAGTCCAGCTATCTTAGAGTGGGTCATGTTTGGGACAAAGCCTGGACTTTAGGCTGCCATCGTCCTGCACTCTCCAAGTGTGTGGTAGAGACTCTTCTTTATTATTGCATATTTCCTTTAATGTTTAATCTGATTTGGATGCTTCACCCTCTGTGCAAATGTCTAACAAGCTCCTTTTTTGTACCAGAATTGATAAGTCACTCATTGTTTCCCTCTCAGATTATAGGGATCCAAGAAGGTGTACTATTTCAATTATTTTGATATGAGGATGGTTTTGTTTCAAGTTCTAAGATATGCAAACATGTGCTTTAAAAATTTAACTTTTATTAAAATACGAAGACTTTTACCTATATAGAAACTAGGAAAATATGGTCTTTAAAAATCTTATCTATGTTTTTGTTGGTGGAGGTAGGGTAGGGAGAGGTGATGGTGCAGAAGAATATATATGTTCACTCAGTGATAGAAAGTTGTCTTTGCTTTGAGGACAGTGAATTTTTGTTATATTTACAGCATTTTCTCATAAGTTTATAAACCTTCTACATTCCATCATCCAGTCCCTCACAGTTTTGTGTTCTCTGGTTGTTCAGATTGAAGCAAATATGAGATTGATGTGTTGAGTCACCATCAAATGTAAAAATCAGAGGGTAGTACAAATGTACTGTGTGCCTCCCTGTACTGTACTGTGTGCTCCAAGTAAGGTAAAGATAAATTGTTAAGTAAGCTAGAAAACCATCTTTTAATGAAGGATAAGCTAACATTAGAAGTATCTATTTAATTACATGTTCAAATATTATTATCTACCTACTCCTATGTTGCTGGGCTACTGTGTAAGCTACTCTTCTTTTTCTTCCAGATTGAAAAGAGATTGTTTTCTGCCCTCCCTTACTTTTGGTTATTTAAAATAGAATACAGAAAAATTTTAAGCATTGCAATCACAACTTATATGAATGCAAAAGTCACACTATAATTATCTTTTTTCTGCCATCAGAATAAATCTTTGGTCCATTCTTATATGGGTTTTATATATATACATATATGTTCTATATACACACATTATAAATACCTTCTCTTACATTAAGGCATTGTTATTTTCTGTATTACATCTCTTGATAAATGGCTCTGAATTTTAATAGCTGGACTTATCAGTTATTTTTATTATGTTGTTTATGTTTGTTTGCCATGTTTTGTTTAGTTTGTTGTTTGTTATTTAATACATCTTTCCCAGCCCCAAGGTTATAAAGATATAATATTAAATGTCTCTCAGAACTGCCCAATAGATTTTTCCATACTGATAAAAATGTTTTCTATCTAATACTGTCTAATAAAGTAACCACCAGTACATGTGGGTATTGAGTACTGGAAATATGGATAATGTCATTGAGGAGATGAATTTTTTAATTTAATCTTAATTAATTTAAGTTGAGATTTAAATAGCCTCATGTGGCTATTGACTATTATATTAGATAGCTTAGTAGCAGCTTGGTTTTATCACTTGTGGTGCTCCATCTGGTGTTCATCTTTTAGCATGGTGTGAGGCGGAAGTCTGTGTCCCGGTTTCCCATGAGAATGAAGAGTTGGCCTGCAGCAATGGCTTTGTTTTACTGACTATTCTCTCTGTCTCTCTCTCTCTCTCTCTCTCTCTCTCTCTCTCTCTCTGTCTTTCTGTGTGTGTGTGTGTGTGTGTGTGTGTGTTTCTAAGCTTTTTTTCCTTGTTCTTTGAAAAATTAATCTATCCTGGAACTAGAAACTCCCACTTCCATAATCACCACAGCTTTATATTAACCTTTCTATTTAGTAATGCACACAACTCATCCCTTCCTTTGTTCAGTTTCAGAAATGGCTTTGCCTTTCTGTGCCATTTGTTTTTATCTTTCATATGCATTTTCAACTCTGGTTATCAAATAGAGAATGATGAGAGAAATTTCCCCTGAATTACTATTCCAGTAAGATCTGACTAGATTTTCTGAAATCAGACTTCAAGAAATTCCTATGAATTTCAAATGTTTGAGTTTGTTAGTTGAATTAGTTTGTGCAAGGTTCTATCCTTTATAATATAAAGTCTCTCCATTGAAAGCATTGAACATTTTTTTTTCTAAAGTAGGGAAAATAGAAATCAATGAAGTAAGAAATATTCAGAGAATAAAGAAATAATCGAAAAGAGAAGCTGGATGGTGAAGACAATTACTTTATTTAGATTTCCTTTTGGAACATTTTATGAACTAGGTGAGTTGGACTTGAGGTTTCACAGGCCAAAAATTGCATGCAACAGATCACAAAGTCCAAAGGTGAAATATCTAAAAGGTGACATGTCCTCCTGGGATCAACTGAAACTCTATTGCCATTGTACTAGAAATAGGTTGTGATGCACGCACAGGTGCTCACATGCACATGGGCACATAGCTGGAGACTGCAAAGAGACCAGTCTACCTCTAAAGTTGACTCTACTAAAGGGGAACAAAAAGTACCTGAGAATTTTTCACATGGCTGTGCAGCCCAAGGTGGTTCAAAATATCTACAACTTAAAATGTCAGCTAATCCCCCAGGTTTTAGAAGAAGAAAATATAAACTCTTAACTAGGAATCCAGCCTAACATAAGCTTTAAGTAATTCCCTCACGATAAAGATCACAGGACTGCACCTTTATAGGACACTATTATGAAAGAACCAGGAGAAGCTGCAGATAGAATCAAGTCCATAAAGACATCAGACAATAATTTTCCATTGTGTTGCAATGCTAAGTGACCTCACACTTCCATTATCCAACATAGAGCAACTGACTCTGTCTCTGCAGGTATTACTTCAAATACTTGAGATGGAAAATAAAATCAACTTTGTCTCACCTACAGGTGGTAGTAACACAGATATTATTTAAGGATTGGATTTATATGGTTAGAACTCAAACTCTGTAATTAGATTGGCAAAGTTTGAATATCAGCTTCAAAATTTTCCAACTTGTGACCTTGGGTAATTTCTTCATAATTTTGTGACTCAGTTTCTTCACCTGTAAATGGTGTTGAAAAGAATAGTACCTACCCCATAGTTGTGGTGAGGGATAAATGAGTTACTATATGTGAAAAGTAAAAAGTAAAAGTAATGCCTTGGTTATAGTAGCTGATCAATGAATATTGTTTTTGTTTTCCCCCACTTAACTTGAAGTTACCCCATGTCTCATGAGATGTTGGGATTAGGATCATGTTGTAAAACAGCTCTACTTAAATATGTGCATTCAACACTATGGAGAAACAATAGAAAGAAAGAGAGGCAAAAGCAAACATGCCTAATGCAGACAGGTGAAATAGAAACAAAACAACTTGTCAGTTTTAGAAAAATCATTACATGATTTTTTTTTACATAAAAATATACTTGAATTTAAAGAGGCAGATTTTTAATAAAAAAATTACATTTGTATACTATGTGTAAAGTTTCACAACTGAAATTATGTAGGCCTAGTATAAGGAAGCAAAAGAAGAATATATTGGTAGAAACACTACATTTTATAAAAGTAAAATTCTGAGCATTTTTTTTAATTTTCCACCTAAAAATTAAAAAAAAAAAATGTTTCCTATCTCAAATAATACATTTCTTTGGTCTCCTTTCAGGTACTGTAGGGTTTTGTTGTGACTTTTTAGGGGAAGAATGTACAACTTAAAAGTCCACTTTCTATCTAATTTCCCATGAATGAGTACATACTTGTTCTGGATAATTCCTAGATCCTTTGTAACTTAAAAATGTCACTAGCATTGCTTTTCATTTATGTTTTTTGTTGTTGTTGTTGTTTTTGTTGTTTTTGTTTTTTAGTGAACACTGTGCTTTCACTGACTGCTAATTAACCCAGGGAAGGGGATCAATGACTCACTTAAAGTCACATAACAAGTACAGAAAAGAGCCAAACTCAGACACAGGAGTCCTCATACCAAGCAAGAGGTCCTTCTCACTCTGACAGCAAACCATTCCAACCCAGAAATGAATGTCCTGCTATGTACTTGAGTACTCTCCATAGCCTAGAGTAACTCTAAAATGCCAGTTTCTAGTCACGTTTCTTTTGATTATTTTGTCTCTCAATCACAGGTAATGACAGCTTGATCAGATTGAGTAAGAGGAAAAACAGGTTTGGTAAAAACAAGGGGGTATAGATTTTAACTGGGAAGCAGTTTTAAATCCTTTGCTACTGAGTAAGAGATTTCACCTTTTCCTTTGAATATGGAGCATGTGAGAGTCAGCATGCACCAACAACAGAGTCTTCTTATAACATTTATAAATATTTATAAATATTATCTAATGTAGCTTTTTTCCTACCCTGACGAACACAGAGAGAAGTTGTTAAAAGTACTCGACCTTTAAATGCAGAGTGTTTAAATTAATTCATGTTATTACTTCAGTTTCACAGCTGACTTATCTTGTAAATAAAACTTTTCCCTCATTAGAAATGAAGCCAATCTTGCAGTTCCCCACAGGTCTAATATCTTTTACACCGTGCTATGCTTCATACATTGACCTAGAACCCAGGGGAGTTTATGCGCAATTGGTGAATTAAACCAGAAATAATTTCCTGTGGCATTATGTCACAACCTCAATGATGAAAGAGAATCCTTTAATTTCTTTTGAACTTAATTAGAAAAAATAAAATAAATTCTTTCAGAAATACTTAAAGTTTAATAGAGCACTATTTATATTCTTGTGCTATATAAATTACATATCCATTTCTTTGCCCACCTAATCACCTTCCAGAGGCCCTACCTTCTAAAACCATCACATTGGGGGTCAAGGCTTCAGTATATAAATTTTGGGGAGATGCTAACATGAAGTTCATAACATTTTTCATCTAACTGCACTTATTTTTCTCCATTTCTTGTCATCTACAATGACAAGAAATGGTAGAATGGTGTTCAGAGGCCCGAGTAATCATTCATTGTTTTTTCAAATATTTACAATCCCATTTTCTGTCCAGAAGCAATATGCCTATTAAAATCACATCCTCTTCTCATATTGTTTAAATGTTAATAACATGACCAGGGTATATATTATGCATTAAACTATTAACATTTTCTACTCATAAGGAATAAGATGGAAAAAAATTATAAGCAACTTTTCAGTGGAAATGGTTGACCAATTTTATAAGCTATTGCTATGAAAACCTTTCACTTACGATGCATTTAAGAACATTTGCCTATGTAGCATTTCTCACGCTTCAAATTTTATTGTTGTTCCTTAAATTTGCTGTACGACTTTCTGTGTCCTTTTAATCTCTCAATTTATTTTCTTTTACAAGCTGAGTCTATTGCTATTTTGCCTGTTCTTGAAGGGCAGCTCAAATTCCACTCTCTTTAATGATGCTTTGCTCAATGACTCCATCTAGAAGAATGCTACCCCTTGTGAATTTTCATAGCAGTCACTGATCAAAAAATAATTTTGGAACTTATTGTGCACTATCTTGCTTTTTATATTGTGAATGTTATTTGAACTCTTTGTAGAAAGCATGTTTACATCTTTTTATTCTATACAATAGACACCAGAAGACTACACATGGTAAGCCCAAATCAATAATTATGGAAGTAAAAAACAAAAGAGAGAGAGCTGGAGTAGCATCCTGGGACTTGTGACACACCCCTGCTCTGGCTCTTCCTTCCTTCCTTTTGTTTATACCACTGAAAGTCCAGCAGAAGGATGGCCCTCCATTGTGAGCACTTTACTCCATGTAGTACATTTCCTTTTTGGGAAGTTAAGACACCTCAATCTGAGAACTCCCAACTTAACCTCAAGCTGCAAGTTTTGGTTCACTTAGGGTACACTCTAAAATATCAACAAATTTATTGTCTTTCATAGGTCGACATGGAATGCAGAACATTTTGCAGGTGGTAGTAGGCATAACTGAAAGATCATTTTTTAGAAGCTCTGGCTATTAACCAGTGGTGTGAAAATTGGTATCTTGCTAAACCCCTTTGAAACTATTTCCTCATCCGCAAAGTGTGGGTGGTAAAATCTCTTTAATCAGAGTTGTTACAAGTATTAAATGAAACACATATGGAAATTTCTTGGCTCACACTGGGTCTTCCAAACAAGTCAGTTCCCTTCTCCCAACCAATATTAAAGAAAATGATTCTTTCTTAGCAAAGAGTCAAATAGCACTGTGGGGAGACTGAACAGAGTAGCTCTGGGACTTTGAGTTTTGAAAATTATTTTGTTAATGGGATATATTTATTTTTCACAGTAACTCTTTTATAATAAACTTGAAAAGTTATAATTCAATCTTTTCAGGAGCTGGTTAAAGGATAAGCCAGTTCTCTGATAAGATCAAAAGGATTAAAATCAATTATTTCATAGTGTCATGGGAGAGGGCCTCTGTCATGGGTTGCTTAACAACAGGGATGCATCATGAGACAATTTTGTTGTTGTGCAAACATCATATAGTATACGTACACAAACAGAGGCAGCTTCTACATCACAAAATGATATGATCTTTTTTTTTTTTTTTTTTTTTTTTTGCAGGGGGTGGTACTGGGGATTGAACTCAGGGATACTAGACCACTGAGCAACATCCTCAGCTGTATTTTGTATTTTACTTAGAGACAGGGTCTCTCTGAATTGCTTAGTGTCTCGCTTTTGCTGAGGCTAGATTTGAACTTGTGATTCTCCTGCTTCAACCTTCTGAGCCGCTGGGATTACAGCCTGCACTACTGCGCCCAGCTGTGATAGGATCTTAAAGGATCATTGTCATTTATGTGATCCATCATTGATGGAAATGTCCTGATGTGGTACAAGATTATATTTGTTTCAAGGACAAATAGCCAAAAACTTTGTTTTGTATTCTTTTCTATAGGAGATATTTATGTCTGTATATTAACCACTTAGGTAGTTTCAGCTTATTTTGTGATTAAAGTTCAAAATTAGACAAGTCATTTTAGGGTCAAGGGTAAGGTAGAGATTGATGAAATGTGCTTTCAGGTTGCAATTATTTGGTTTCTTGTAATTTAACATATGCTATAAATCTATTCCTTTAATTGTTACTAGTAATTGAATTTGTTTTCTTTCTGAAGAAAAGCTCAAGCATAGACATGATGTCTTCTACTACTAGATTAGGCCTTTGGATAGAAAATAGATTCTATTCTGTACTATTGTTTGTAGAAAAGTATCAAGTCAGTTACCTTCCACAGATTAACCTCAAGCATCTAGAATATCAAATTTGAAATGGATGGAGATACTTTCTAGAAAAAGAAAATTGGTACTGGGCTCAAAAAATTCAGTATTACATTTTGATTTACGCAGCATCCATGAAATATTATGGTTCCTGCTGTTTGTTAGGTATTATTGTGTATACTAGCTTCACCAATCCATTGAAAACACAAATTCAATGCTTTCCATGTTCAATACTGTTCTACATAGAGATGGTTCATGCCTATAGCACGCTTAAATTCATGTGTGTTTGTGTGCATGTTTGTTTGCATGCAGCCGGTGGGGAGAGAGAGTTCAATAGGAAAATAAAATTACTGTAATACAAGGCTGCATACTATAAGGGCCACAAAAGAGAGACTTTTTCTTCTGAGAAGGGAGCGATCCCATTTTGATGGGAAGATATCAGTTGCAGGGCATCTTTGCATCTGGACTTTAAAGGCAGAGGGATGAGTAAAAGACTCTACCAGAGGGAGGACAGAACAAAGGCCAAGAAGGAAAGGGTCAAATTAATTCAAATTCTTGTAGACTATGTGAAAAGGAATAAAGCAGAATAAACATATGATTTCACTTTTAGGCACAATGAACAAAATATGATGTTAAATTTGTGATTTAAATTAGAATCCAACATTTGCAACTCTGATTAATTTTAGATTCTTTAAACCTGTGAGTGTTTCTCAGCATAAGCACTACTGAAATCTTGGACTGGATAATTTCTATTGTGGTGGATGTTTATCACCATTCCTGGTTTCTATCCAGTGCTGAGACTAGGATTGGGCAAGGAGACAGCAAGGGCACAATATTTAAGGAGGCACTCATTCTCAGCATCATATAAATCTTAGTTCTGTACTTGCATGACCCCGAGAATAGGTGCCTCCTTATATTTTGAGCCTTATGCACCCTAGTCCAGGAGGTTTTCTGTTCACTAGGAGCCAGTAACACGCTCTCAGTTGTGACAGTCACATGTGTCTCCAAACTTTGCCAAATATCCTCTAGAGGACAAATTTGCCCCTGGTTAAGATCCACTGTAATCTAACTGGAATAACTCAGCACCTTTTTTTTTTTTTTTTTTTTGTAAAATACCAAGAAGAGCAGACAGCAACATCACCTTTTTTTGTACTTAAAGTAACAACTAAATACAGGTATGAGTAGTGGGTCACACACATGGGCAGGACAATATGACAAGATGTAGAAAGAAACTTGAGTAGATGGCTTTGGTCTTGGCACTGGAGAGAAAAGGGCTTGTGTGGTTTACCTAGTGGTAAGGGATCCATTCTGCTATTTATAATACACCTGCCTTCAGGGCCTTTGCTGTGCTGAAGAAGAATAATTCTGTTATGCATCATGGGACATATTTAACACAATTTTGAATACATTTGTCTGATTCTTGTAGAAATGTTAAAAAATCTATAATATGCTTATACTTTTTCTTTTTAAGAAATTAGGCAGTATTCCTGGTTAGTACTTCATTGTTCTCAATATATTTGATTAGAAACCCTACTTACCCTACTCATTCTATTTTCTTGGACTTTGAAGGAGTATGGGGCACTTGGGGAATTGTGTTTTGTGCAGCTTGTGACTTCCAAGTTTACAAGTACATCAGACACTACGATTCATATCAGTTAGTGCAAGATCACAAAGCCACACTATGTTATGCACTGTGTCCAGGTTCAATAAGAGTATGTCCTTACTTCATGTTTAGCAGTCAAGTTCAATCCCCTAAATCCCAGGTGTCTAACATTGAGTGATGTGTCACCCTGCATGTTCCTCCATGGTTTTTACAGCACTGACTACAAAAGTTGGCCCATGGTAATAACAACAAATGAAACCGTTCAGTTTAATAGCTGATGACCTTCCACCAGACTGTGTACTATTTTATTTGTACTTCATGTTCAGTAACCTTTAGTGGTGGCTAATAAAATTATCCTTACCTTACAGATATGTAAGGTTCATTAACTTGCTCACAGTCACATGGTTAGGATCATGTGATTCCAGAGTCTGTGCTCTGACATATTCAGGGCTCCCTACAGGAATGTCCTTGAAGATTGTGCCTCATGCACACTGTGGGCATTTTTGAATACCCTGAGATTTTACTGATAGGTACAATTAAGAGCCAAGTGAATTTCAAATTTTAAAGTGTTATTTATTTGTTTAAAGAAAAAATATTCAGTGGTACTTGTTAAAATATGGTAAGGAAATTGTTATTTGGGGTTATTGAGATAGATGTATAGATCATTGAGTCTTGCAGTGGAATAGAGAATTTGAGCTGACTTCTGAATACAGCATAGGCAAGTGGGATTTTATAGCTAAGGAGGAGTGGAGCATTAGTGGGTAGAAAATGAGTAAGAGGATCCCCAGAGGTATAGGGCATTTTGGATAAATCAACCTAACAGGATTCTTGTTGAAGACAGGACAGGGTGGTCATGCATTACTTAGGGGATGGTGGAGGATGAAGAAGCTGATTGGCTATCTGAGATTAAGTGTGCAGGTTTCTTGTTGAACTGACAAAGTAGTGTTCTTTGCTGAAAGTAAATTTTACAAGGAAAGGACTTAGGTTCAGAAATCTGAGTAAAGTTTGGCCAAGCAGAGAATTTCTCACTTTTTAAAATTTTATTCTGGATGCTATACAGTGGGTAATGGGGAAGTGAGCAGTGGTTTCTTTTCTTCCTCCCTCCTTTCCCACCCTCCCTCCCTCCCTGCCTGCCTTCCTTCCTCCTGTGGAAACTTGCCTAGATGTAAATTCATTGCGGAAAGAATGAAGTTCAACTGAAAGGTTATTTCTTGCCTATTGTGATTTCCGCTTTCCAGTGCAGCCTGTGCACTTAGGAGAATGAAACCCTCTTTTAGAACGGCTCCTTCAGTTAGTGAAAATTGTGTAATGCCACCAGAGTTCTCTCTCCAAAGCCTAAGGCTAGAATATTCTCTCACTATTATTTATTATTGTCATGGAGCCATTAGCTTTTGCCATTAGAAACTATACTTATACTAAAGGTGTTACAGCTGGATGTATGTGCTCCAAATTCTCATTACATGCTGCTGACCTCTCCCTATAAATCTCAGCTTGGAGTTATCAGCTTTCTACTTGTTGGCCCTAATTGGAAAGTTCTCTGCTATATACAGGTACAAAATGTACTATCAGAGCTTGAATTTCTGCCCCTTATTAACATTGCCTTTGTGACTTATTTCCTCAATTCTTTTTCCATTGGAAATTCAGCTGAAACAAATTCCTCAGTTTTATATACAAAGTGAGCTCATGGTAGAACACATTACAAATCATGCAATGCAGTAAATGAGAACACAATCTAATACTTTTGACATTAGAGAATATTAAAATGTCCTTTGGTAATTAATTACCTGCCCATCATTTTTTAACTTAATAATTTTGAAACAAAGTATATGTTTTTAAGAAGATTGAAACTCTTTTTTTTTTTTTTGCTTGAAAATGAGAGTATCAGGTATACAGCAGTAAATTCCATGAAGGGTCTGCAAGGAGTTATAATTTTCTAAAATCTTCAGATGGATTCTGTTTTGGCAGACTCTTGTGTAGTAGTCCAAAGATGGCAGAGTGAATGTTTCTGACTTGATTCGTTTGTCCATCAGAACAATATTTCCCAGATAGAATCCTTTGAATTTTCCATTGAAGTCATGTGTTCATTTTGAGGAATTTCTTGCATCTATCACAATTGTTAACCCTTTTAAGAGGGGGGGAGGCACCATATTTAGAAACATAAGGACTCAGATGTCCTGGTTTTAGATTTTCTACGTATTATTAATAGTGACTTAACTTCAGCAAGGTGTGGCTGCATATGCCTGTAATTCTAGCAAATCAGTATTTCTCAGAACAAGTCATCTTAAGAAGTATTTGTGTTTTCAGTATCTATTTAATATTTAAACAGTTATTTTACCAATTTCAATTTAAATAGCATGTACTTTGAAACAGCTGTGTAGGGTATGCTAGAATAAATTTTGTTCTCCTCACAATTTAATTTATTTTTTTCTATTAAAAACTGATTTAAGCAGTCTTCAAATAAATGAAATATGAGCTTCATAAGACCATGAGATAAAATGATCAAACTACATAGGTTCTAAATTGAGATCTATGCAGAATTATGATGTTTCTAAGAAATTAAATATAAAAATACTTTTCTTTCCTCAGATCAACTTGTTTTTCCTAACATTCATGTCAAGAAAGAATTATGAGGAAAACATGAATGTACAAAATTTTCATCACAGAAACTTGAGGTTAAATTATCATCCTCTTTTTTTCTACTGCATGGGACAGAAATTGTGTCACAGATATTCAATGTTTTTTAAAGTACATATATTTAGCATACTGTCAACTGTTGTTCTCAAATCTGTATTATCCCATTGTGTGTGCCTAGTGCTCAAAGGAAAATAACAGATCTATTTGAGGACAAAGGATTTTTCTCCCAAAATATCTTCATTATATAATATAATCATCTGATATTTTTATGGTGATCAGCGATTTCCACATTTTGTGTCTCCCAGCTTTCTTAAAAAAATATTCTTTCTGTTTTAGCCATCATCTATAAATAGGTGCATATTCTATTAATATGGTTGTTGCTGTTTTTTTTTTCTTTCAAGTTTCCAGTGCCTACCAATCTTGAAACCAGAATTAGAAGCAAATGAGTAATTTTAAAAGTAAACATATTATCGATACCCTTATATTCCAATCACTTAATTACCTTTTAAAAAATTAATATTGCTCTGTGACATACAAATGCAAAGCTGCCAAGAAATAGTATATCGTTTTATTCTTTTAATGACCTATGAGATATTTTCTCATATTTTTTTTAGAGATGAGAAGGCTGATTTTAAAAGGCTAACTAATTTTCCAAATTCACACAGCTCATTAGTGGTTGACCTAAGAAGACAGATCTGACAGTGTCTTAAATATTCTACAAGTAATTCTTAAATCTCTGAGAATTTAAACATATACTAAATACTTTCTTCAGTCTATTATGTTTAATAAAAATCTCTTCTACATTCCTATCCTAGGAAAAAATTAGAGTTTTCTACAAAAAAGGGAGTACTAGAATCTTTGACAGCTATGTTGACCTATAATGAACATAGGAAACATTGTACTTATTACATGAAGCAATATCAAATTATAAGAAGAATGTAGGTATTTTCATGTATTCCAATAGGTTGTTAAATATTTCTCTACCCTTTCTGTTAACAATTGATTTGTGTTATATGTTGTTGGCTGGTCCAGATTTGAGTTATAGAACTTTTTAAATTTTAGCATCAAACACTGATTTAATATGTTGCAATACTATCCAATCTTTATCTATGATTGGGAAGTATCAATTCAGTAACACACATAAGCACACTTTATAATTTTTTGGTTGATGGCTTTTGACTTTGAATAATTCCTTTAAAAATATCTTCATCTTATTTTTCAAAGATTCTTAATTTGTCATAGCACTCTTGTTACTGTTACCATCTTTCTTTGTTTTCATCATCCTCTAATATGAAAATTAATTTTTAGTTTGTACCATCAATTTCTGTTTCACAAAAACAGTACATTGCTATACTGTTTTCTTATTCCTCTCCCTAAAATGTTCTTAGATATTACTACTTAAAAAAAAAAAAAACTAAAATCACCTAAACTTACAATACAAACTCTTTCTGACAATGAGGAAATTGAAACTTTGCTGTATAATTAAGGTGACCAAAAGAGGAATAAAACAAAACAGAAACAAAAATACTTCTGACACTTACTGTGTGGAAATTTCATCCACAACAACTGATTCTCTCATTCTTGGCCAACACCAATGAGGTGTTCTGCAGTTCAATTCTGACACTAATGACCCTGAGTTAATTCACACCCCACAGTTTGAGGGTTCAGTTCAACAAGAGCACCCCCCCACACTCTTGATCCTAATCACAAGTGTGGTTTCCAGGTTATCTACCACTTCTGTCCAACCTCTTTACAAATCTGAAGGCACCAAGATTTCTTTCTTAGGTACAATAAGTTGTTAGATGAACTCATGTAACTCAGAAAAAATAATGTCAGGCTTACCAGTGTAGTGAAAGGATGTGACTCCGCAGCACCCTGGTGGAGGTGATACACAGGACAAGGTGGGAACAGGTGGCGGTGATGGTAGAGCTGGCAGGGCCCTCTAGGCAAAGCACCCTCCCAGCTCTTGGGACAACAAAAGATAACTTTTTCTTAGCCCTGTCCCAAATTTAAATGGTTGTTAGGAAATTCAATGCTATTGCCAGAAACAAAGGAGTTATTAGACTTGTATACTTTGTAAGCAGAATTTATGACTTTCTCTATGTTTTCAGGAGTTGACATTTGGGGGGCATTTCATGATGACAACTTATATGTCCTATTGGAAATTTTTGAACATCCACATTTTGTCATTTGAAATGAAATCTTACGTTAACTTGAATTCTTCCCACCATTGGGGAAAAATATTAAATTTTTACTTTTTCAAACATAGTGATTGTTATTTTTGCTTGCTAAAAGAAATTAAATGACTGTGATTCTGAAAAAAAAATGTAATGCTTTCCTGAAAATAGTCTTGGACTCTATCTACCCAAACAACAAAAGAAACCATGCCACCACTGACTACTGAAACCATTCATCATGCCAACTGTTTGCAAGCATGTAAGATTTTTTTTCAATGATTTTTTCTTTTTTAGCATCTGACTGACAGATATAATGAATGTTGTTGGCAGCCCTTATCAAAAACAAGAGCTGCCACGTATTAACAACTTAAAATAGCCACCTTTCATCTTGGCAACCTGAGAAAGAGTCTGGTATTCTAAATGTCTTTTCCAAAACATTATAAAAAGTTAAAATAAGAATATTTTGATGTTTCGCTAAGTTCCCTCAGGAACTTTTAAACTAATATTGCATACATGCTATTTGAAACCCTTTGGTGGAACCCTTTAAGCTATTCTTTCTCTGTAAATATGAGCTAGATGGCTGATAGGATGTGGTAGTGAGAACTGGGTGGAATAGCACATACAAAGTTCTTCTGTCTGTAGATCACTATCCCACTCCCACCATCTCCATCATAGAGACCTTCCCTGATCACAGTGGCTGGAAGAATTGTTTCCCATTTCTTGTTCCTATGATTCTTTCATTTATTTTATATAAAGCAGTTCTTTTGTCTATATTCATGTTCCCTTCTACAGCAGACACTATTCATTTGCTGCCAAATTCTCCTATTATTATATCTAGTTTCATTTATTCATTCATTCTGAAACATTTCTAAGAACCTACTTTGCTTTGGATGGTGATACTGTGTGAATAAAATGAAGCTATTGTCTTTTTTATTATTTTAAATATTGTTTTTAGTTGTAGATGGACACAATATTTTTATTTTATTCATTTATTTTTATGTGGTGCTGAGGATCGAACCCAATCAATGCCTTACACATGTGAAAGGAGCACTCTATTACTGAACCACAACCCCAGCCCAAGCTGTTGTCTTAATAGGACAGTCAAAAGTGAATTTCTTTTTTAATGAGTCCACGTATATATTATAATTGTACAGAAGCTTTTAACAGTTATTTTTTTTTAAATCAAATTCTGTTTGTTTTTTTAAATTTTTTAATTTATATATGACAGCAGAATGAATTACAATTCTTATTACACATATAGAACACAATTTTTCATATCTCTGGTTGTATACAAAGTATATTCACACTAATTTGTGTCTTCATACATGTACTTTGAATAATAATGTCTAACACGTTCCACCATCATTTCTAACCCCATGCCCCCTAACTTCCCCTCCAACCCCTGTGCCCTATCTAGAGTTTGTCTATTCCTCTCATGCTCCCACTTTCTACCCCACTATGAATCTACCTTATATCAGAGAAAATATTCGGCATTTGGTTTTTTGGGATTGGCTAACTTTACTTAGCATTATCTTCTCTAACTCCATCCATTTACCTGCAAATGTCATAATTTTATTCTCTTTTATTGCTGAGTAATATTCTCTCGTGTACATATGCCACATTTTTTAAATCTATTAATCTATTGAAGGGCATCTAGATTGGTTCCACAGTTTGGCTATTGTGAATTGTGCTGCTATAAACATTGGTGTGGCTGTGTCCCTGTAGTATGCTGTTTTTAAGTCCTTTGGGTATAGATCGAGGAGAGGGATATTTGGGTCATATGGTGGTTCCATTCCCAATTTTCCATGAATATTCCATACTGCTTTCCATATTGGTTGCACCAATTTGCAGCCCCACCAGCAGTGTATGAGTGTACCATTTTCCCCACATCCTTGCCAACCCTTATTGTTGTTTCTCTTCATAATAGCTGCCATTCTGTCTGGAGTGAGATGAAATCTTAGAGTGGTTTTGATTTGCATTTCTTTAATTGCTAGAGATGATGAAATTTTTTCATATATTTGTTGATTGATTATATATCATCTTCTGAGAAGTGTCTCTTCAGGTCCTTGGCCCCTTTATTGATTGGGTTATTTGGGGTTTTTTTGGTGCTTAGCTTTTTGAGTTCTTTATATACCCTAGAGATTAGTGCTCTATCTGATGTGTGTTGTATATGCATCAGCATAGAAAAACATTAGTGTGTTGCAAGAGAAATACTAAAGCAAAATTAGTCAGTGTTGTTTGCAAAATTTTGCCTTAATAACTTTTCTACTTTTACATTCAAGGGAGCTGTTTTTGCACGGAACTTTCTGGTTTGGATAGAGCTGCTGAACAGTACTGGATATAATTGTTTATTTTTCCACTTGTGAAAAGGTGAACCCAGTGCCAATGCTCTTCTGCAACCTAGAGCTTAGTTAACTGTTAAAGATTGCACCTTCCAAAATGTGTGTCAGTTTTTCTTTACAGAGAACTTACTAAGGCAGTTTAGAGTTTGTGTTTGGTGGGAAGATGTATGGTAATGATAATACTCCACGGTATTGGAATATCAAGACTGAATAACTAAGTAACACAACCTAAATTAAACCCTTCCCTACATATTTTTATGCTGTAGACAAACTTTGTGAATCTTTTTTTTTTTTTTTTTGAGGGAGATACCAGGAATTGAACTCAGGGGCACTTGACCACTGAGCCACATCCCCAGCCCTATTTTGTATTTTATTTAGAGACAGGGTCTCACTCAGTTGTCCAGTGCCTTGCTTTTGCTGAGGCTGGCTGTGAATTTGCTTTCCTCCTGCATCAGCCTTCAAAGCTGCTGGGATTATAGGTATGTGCCACCATATCTGGCAAACTTTGTGAATTGAACTGATGATATAGTTGTAGAAGCTATTTTCTGTGTGAGCCTTTCCTGTGTGAATGTACAATCATCTGTTTTGGTGCTTCATATCTAGAATCATGCTCTTCTCATCCTTTTTATCCTTATCCACGGATTACTCCTTATCTTTGAAGAATTGTTCCAAATTTTCCTTTCTCTAGGCTCTATCCCTGTTCTTCATTCACCCAGCCTGATGAGATATTGTTATGGTTTGGATGTGAGGTATCTCCCAAAAGCTCACAAGTAAGACAATGCAAGAAGGTTCAGAGGAGAAATGATTGGGTTGTAAGAGTCTTAACCCATCAGTGATTTAATCCCCTAATAGGGATTAACTGAGTAGTAACTGAAGTGTAGGGCGTGGCTGGAGGAGGTGGGAATTGGAGTGTGGCTTTGGGTATATATTTATATCTGGCAAGTGGACTTTCTCTCTCTGCTGTTTTCTGATCATCATGATGAGAGCTGCTTCCTTCTGCCACACATTCCTGCCATGATGCTCAGCCTCACCCAGAGCCCCTACGAATGGAGCCAGCCTTCTGTAGACTAAAACCTCTAAAACTGTGAGCCCTGAAATAAACTCTTCCTCCTCTACAATTGTACTGATCTCGTCATTTAGTCATAATGACCAAAAAAAAAAAATCTGACTAAAACAGGAATCTCATATTTTCACAAACTCGTGCACATATTATTTCCCTTATTTTTCATAATCTCTTTCAGGTTTATACCTCTTAAATAGACTCTGAACTTTTGGATGCCCCAGGACCTTATCATATTTATTTTTTTAACTATATGTCTTGACATTGTATGTGACATATACATTGTTCTTTGTAAATGCTTATTTGATGAAAATATGAATAGATATTAATAATTAAGATCAGATCAGCTTCTGCATGCAGAGGATAAGGCCTCAAGGAAGGTATAGTTCAGAAGGGAAACACAATCCAGGAGTGATTACTTTTTCCAACTATGATAGGAGCCAAAGCTATAGAGTAATGTGGCAATACTATAATAATAATGAGGAAGAACATGCAATCTAGGCCAGAGAATTGAGCTAACCACAAACTTAATTATGGTTATGTGAGTCCATTGAGATAGAATCCAGAATAGTTGTGAACAATTTGGAAACAATGTATAGAGTAGAGCATGCTGAAATTTAGTTGAAAGTAACTTGTGCAAAAGGCTTATAATAATTGGGAAAATAGGCACGGAGGGTGTTGGGAAATTCATTTTATTGCTATAAATTATTGATGGGTTATCACTGCTTGCCTATGTTCTAAATAGACTTATGTTGTCAATTTTTAAGAGCCCTTGGATAATTTAGATTAATATAATTCACTTACAAGCTATATGAAATATTAATAAATGTTATTACCTACCTTATTTAGACCTTTCTCCCTACCATGGACTGTAATGCATACTTTTCTGTGCTTTATCTTAAGTACTTATTCCAATATAATTATTCAAGTTTTACAGATGAGGAAACAGAAGGTTAGAAAGTTTAATCCACTTGTCTTTGATCACAGAACTATTAAATACCAAATCTGACATTAAATCCATTGCATTTGAAATTGTCTGTCTCACACTACGTTGTGCTATGACTCTGAGTCTATAAAATGCATGTAACTTTTCTGTACAAGATTAACATGAAAAACATAAATGTCTATAAATTCACTTATCTCTTTGGTCATTCATTCATTCACTCCATTCATTTGTTCACTGAATATTTATTTATTGACCATCTAGGCACTCTGCTAGCTATTACAAATGAGCAACACATCCACATTCCGTGGTGGTGGGATTTACAGTGTGAGATTCAGGGATGAGAAATATAAATAACTGTATAATAACAATTTTGATAAGTACTTTGAAGAAAACCATAGTGCCTTTTGTTAAGTGGATTACAGAGCAGAGTTCTTATGTACTTCCTTCCCTGTGGGTAAGTGTAATTAGATTTACAATATAGCTTACTGTAACCCAAGAGGATGCTTAAAATAGCTCTAGATAAGTGGTACCACAACAGTGTAATCAAGCTGAACAGTTTGAAAACATTGGTCTTCCAGCAGCCTTTTCACAGCAGAAGGAATTTTGGTGAATTGTTTGGTATTTTTGAAGAAAACCGTGGTGCTGTATCTAAATAGGTTTTGAAAATTTTCCAAGTGTCACATCTGTTTTTCAGTTTGGGAGGGTGACTTTGGAACTATCTCAACAGCAACCTACATCAGTTCACAAAAAGCACAAATATCTATGGAGATGAGTATCCCTCTGCCCTTTAAAGACCAGTATCTGTCCTGCTGCGACTCTGAACACAGAAGAGCTTTTGAACCAGAAATGTGGATGGAGTATTTGCCGATTATGAATATTTGGCTATCCATATAGATAACAGTTGGCATAAAATCAAAATAGTAGTAAAATAGAAGAACTCACTTGATTTAAGAGTTAACATTAGGTGCTCAATATAAAATAAAATCTAAGACAAAATGCAAACAAAGCAAAACAAAACTGTGAAACTTTGCCAGATGTTCATAACACCCTAAACAGGAGAGAAGTCATAAAATCTTAGGTTCAGCTTCCAAAATTACCTTAAAGCCTATATTATAATATCATAAATAATTGGTATTTAAGAAATTTGTGAACATTGTAGAAAAATTAAAATCAATGGTTTGGTTTGTTTTTCTCTTCTAAGAAATGTCTGTTATAGCTCAACTTTCCTTTCCTCCCTCCTCTTTCAAAATCTCTTCATAAGCAGATGGAAAACTGGTCATTTCCCAATAACTGGAGATACTTTTGTAATTATCTGCAAATCTGAAAGGTCAGGACCCTATTTTTCAGCTGTCAGGGAATGGTTGAAATGCTTTTCATGAAATAAGTGGAAACATATGTGAAAAATAGAAGGTAAATCAAGAAATATGGTATCATAATTGAAATCTATTATCATCTATCAACTTTAGGTATTGTGAGCCTGCCTTATTATCACCTTCTTGGAAGTTCCTTATCCTGCTAATACTTCTCATTACCCTCATCTTATGTCTTTCTTTTGTGCTGCTCTCACAGAAGAAGAGCTCTTCAGGTGGGTTTTGAGGAATACATAGGAGCTTGCTTAACAGAAAAGCAGGGAAGAGGATTCCTTAATAGCAATAACACCTATTAAGTTATTTAAAGACACAAAGATAGGAGCTAACATGGAGTGAGCTGGAAACTGAAATTAGTTCAGTGTTGGCAGAGCACGTAGTGCAAGGGTAGTCATGACATTAGAGGAGAATAATGAAGTGAAATGGGGTCAGATCAGATGACAAAACAGTCAAAATTCAAGTACAAATATTTCTACTAGTGAGTTCATATTTGATAACTAGTAAGGAACTAGTGCACCTCAGGGGAGGAAGGAAGAAAGGACTAATAGAGACCTGAAATATGCACAGGTAACCAAAACATTATAGGACTCCACACCTGATCTGATGATTTTCATTTTATCCGTGAATAAGAAGCTAACTTTCAGGGGGTGACTGAGGATGTTTGGGGGACTTGAGTAAAGGAAAGATGTTAGAACTGTAGTAGTGAAGGATAGGGGAGGATACCAAGATCTGTGTAATAATTGTATCAGAGAAGCCTGGGATCTTGTCAATATTGAAATCTGTGAATGTGAAAAGGCATCAGTCTATACAGTTAATCCATTTCCCCAAGCTCTGTAGATTACTAGAGTTGTATATCCCATTCCAAGTTTGAAATTTTTAGGCTCCTTATTGCAAGAACATGTAAATGCAAGGTACTTGATATTGTTGTTGATTGATTATAGATTATAATAATATTATCCACCTACTAAGAATGTGGTTAGTGCATTGTGCAGTTGCCACATTTATATTCTTCTTTTCTATAAGGTATAGATTTGAAAAACCATTGAGAATCCACTTAGGAAATTTTCCAAAGATATTTTTGCCAATCAGTATCAGAAATGGAATTTAATGGAGACCAACTTTTTCAGCTGAGCAGAAAAGAAATTGGAGCTCAAAAAGGGCTAAGAGTTTGGGAGAAGATGTGTCAATGGATTGGACATTTTCAAGGAGATTCTAGAACAGGATAAATGGAATAACAATTTTTTAAGATTGCATAAAAGATAGTAATAGTAATTGGGATGTGGAATATCAATGTTTAAGACCCCAGTAATAGAGGCATTCCAAGTGGCCATTAAGTTCAAATTGGAATCAAGTTACTGGAATAAAAGTAAAAGTGGAGGTCATGAATTTTATAGTTAGGTCATGGTAGGATTTGGGAATGAGGTGAAATGAAATGAAAGGGATGGCCTAAAAGCTGGTAAGTCCCCATGAATGTGATATATCTTTATGAGCTGAATGTTAAAAGATTTGTTTTTTTGCATGAAGGTGAAAAATAATGATATAAAAACCACAGAGTGGAAGTGGATTATGCTGAGCCTCTGTCCTAGACCTGGATGTATGGAGAAGGCAACTTCTGTAAATCAGATTTGAGGAGAAAATATGTGGAGACAACACAATGTCCAGGACAGGAATAAGGAAGTTTGTTTATATGTGTATATATAATAAACAACGGGAGCCTAGAGGGCATAGAAAGTATAAAAAACATGGAGAAGGACATCAAGAAGGGTGTGATAAAGTGGAAAGTACAGACAACAAGGGAAAAAGGGCTCAGCTGTTTGCAGAACAGACTTAGAAAGAGACTTGTGATTACAGAAAACAGTTTATGTGGGACTTGAGAGTGGTGGAGACAAGAGGCATCAGTGGAACTTAATGGCTTCAAACTTCTAAGTGGAGCTTTGGCTTAAAGGTCTTTTGCTATTTCAGATCCAAATAATGCTATGCCCTGATTTCAGACACATTTTTGTTTGAGCCAAGTGAGAGTGATACTGTCCAAAGTTCAGTGGGTGTTGGGGCTGAAATACACCCCTTTTTGGTCAGTTCATATTGGATTTGGATGAAATTGATTGGAATTCATCTGATTTCTTGACTTTGCTTAATTGGATTTTACTTTAAAAGTACTGACTTTGATTCCAGTAATTATTTCATTGGCACATTTTTAAATATTTTTTCAAAGCACTGTATTAGCTTAATATTTGGAATTTATGATTGTGTGTCATCATCTTCTGCTTATTAGGACAGATTTTTGCCTGATGATATTAATTCCCACTGTTGTATTTTAAAATAACATGGCCCTTTTTTTTGAAATGCTTAAATATAAGGATTTATTTTATTTCTGAATACATGAAATCTATGAGGCTCACAATTTACTCTATCTTCCAAAGGAATAAATAGTAATAAAATTCATGCAAACCCAATAACCTCTTCATTCAAATGTTCATTTTCCTTTCCTTTGACTTCAAACACCAAGGTTTGTGTGTGTGATTTCTTTTTTAAAATTTTTTTTATTCTTACTTGTTATATATGACAGCAGACTGCACTATGATTCATATTCCACATATAGAGCACAGTTGTTCATATCTCTGATTGTACACAAAGTATATTCACACCATTCATGTCTTCATACATGTACTTAGGGTAATGTTGTCCATCTCATTCTACCATCTTTTTTTACCCCCTTGCCTTTCCCCTCCCTCCCCTTTGCTCTATCTAGAGTTCAACTAATCTTCCCATGTTTCCCCTCCCAACCCCACTATGAATCAGCCTCCTTATATAAGAGAAAACATTTGGCATTTGGTTTTTTGGGATTGGCTAACTTCACTTAGCATTATATTCTCCAACTCCATCCATTTACCTGCAAATGCCATGATTTTATTCCCTTTTATTGCTGAGTAATATTCCATTGTGCATATATACCATATTTCCTTTATCCATTCATCTACTGAAAGGCATTTAGGTTGGTTCTACAGTTTAGCTATTGTTAATTGTGCTGCACTAAACATTGATGTGGCTGTGTCCCTGTAGGAGTATTCTGTTTTTAAGTCCTTTGGGTATAGACCGAAGAGTGCCTGAGCACTTTGATAACTAATGTAAACTAAGAAATTGGGACTGTAAATTTACTTATTTTACCATATATTTAAAAAGGTAAGCCTTATATAAAATAAAGGAGGTTTGATATCATTAAGTGAATTTTAACAGAAATTTAATGAAATAAATGAAAGAAATGTTTTTATATATCACATAGTCCCAACTATTGCTGATATATGCATTGGATGTTTTTTCATTAAAGATGTTTCTCATAACTGGTATTATGGAACAGGTAAGTAAGATCAAAGTTGGAAGGATTCCTGTCATAAAAGCTATGTAACCTTGAGAACTTGACTTCTCCAAGCCTAGTGTTTTCTTTTCTCTAAAATGGAGATTATCAGAGCATTTGAGAGGATTGAGGCAACATATTTTACTTTTATATACTTATGTCTATCATGTTACCTTTATATGAAATAAGCTCTTCTGCAGTCCTAGCCTACCAGCTATAGTTCAGCATCCATTAGATAATTAGATAGTTAATTTTTTTTTTTTTAGAGAGAGGGAGAGAGAAAGAGAGAGAGAGAGAGAGAGAGAGAGAGAGAGAGAGAGAGAGAGAGAGAGAAATTTCTAATACTTATTTTTTTAGTTTTTGGTGGACACAACATCTTTGTTTGTATGTGGTGCTGAGGATCAAACCCAGGCTGCACACATGCCAGGTGAGTGCACTACCTCTTGAGCCACATCCCCAGCCCAATTGAAAATTTCTAAAAATTAAATTTCATCCTAAGTTCAATTTTTGGTATCTTTGCAGCAGTCTGGGCTTTGACAATGCAATAATACCAATATTTTTCATTTTCCCAAGGTAGTTATTGAATAATTACAATATGCCAGTCAAGGTCATCTAAGTTCCTAGACAAAAAGTCATCAGATATGTCCCATGCACCTGTGGTATAGGTCTGCTTTAGCATCCTGATGTACTTAGGCATGGGCTGGCAGCTGCCCATGAAAGTATACATTCCTTGTTAATCCAGCAATTAATTTCAGAGCTTGGTCTCAGGTCAATTACACTTCCTCTAGTTGGAGTTCATTCAGGCCCATTCTTAACAGTTCATCATGTTTGCCCATCCTAATCATATAAAAATAATTTTTTTAAAGACTGTGATGTACACTTTGCTTCAAAGAATAAATGTCAGTTTGGCTGTAGAGTGAATACAGCTGATAAGGACTCCTATCTGTGTTGCTCTCTTCACCTACCCTCCTGTTGACCCCTCACAGCTACCCATACCTGTAGGGTAGTAATATGGCAAACTGAGCACAGTGACATTTCAACAAGAGAAGCTCAAGTGATGGTTTCTCAGTGTGTTTTGGTTTTGTGATTTCTGCATGGTTGATTTTCAATACAACACCAAACCAATTATATATGTTTCCAACACCTACGGATTTTCTTTCATCTTTGATGTCTTCAATTAGAAGAAAGGCAGGTCATTTATATCTCTATGACAAAGATATGTGAACAAGATTAGTTCATTCAATATTTTTGCTAAAGTTCTAAGATCAAAACTTTTTTGGGCTAGTGTTTTCTCACTTTATTTTCAGTCTATGATGGTGAAATTTATTCTCTTAGGTTCAATTATACAACACAGTTATGTAATTGTGTTGTGCTTGTTTAAAGATTTTAGGTTATATTACTTTTTCAGGTGTGCAAGTAGAATTTCCTCAAGAGACTTGGAATACCTGTACCTGTAGATGTAAAACAGTGATTATGTAGTTTTATACAACAAGGCTTTACAGAATCTGCCTCCTGTGACTTTCAAAGATCACCTTTGGTGGTTGGATAAACTTAAAACAATGGATTTGTTTTGGGATGTCAGATAGGACATGGTGTCTCCAACCTGTCACTTGACAGCAAAAGGAATGTTATGCTTCAGCCTTGAATAATGTCCTCACATTCTTCAACCTTGGGTTAGTCATCCACTCATCAGCTGATGTGATTTTGCATTTTTGCCTGTGTCATTAATCACTCACCTTAAGTTCTCTTTTGGCACTGGAGGCCTGTTGCTTCCAAACCAAACATATTTTCTGGGCTTCTGGGAAAGGAAAGGAGAAGGAGCTTTAAAAGAAGATAATAGATGGGTTCTCAGTTATTTTAGCTTTGTTATTAATGCTAACTACTATCATAAATTATGGACTTATGATTGAGATGTTAATGAATATTTTATTCAAGGAACTTTTTATAAGTCTTAATGAGCACTGAGAATTCACAAACATGATTGGAAGATGCTGCTAAATTAAAGGGAGAAACTCTTGTAAGAGAGTAAATTATCTTCTATTTCTCTTGAAAATTTGAGTGTTAATTTACATAATATTAAATATTCCTTTTAGCTATCCTTTGGCTTTTGAAACAGTTCCTTGTTTTGTATCTTTTGTTAAGTATATCAATAAAATTATCTTTGCCAGATGACATTTTTCATTTTTAACATTCTTTAGATAATTACTAACCATGTGTAAACATGAATAATATATTTCCCCAATTACATCATACATTCTTAGCTTCTTTCCTAAGCACTTTTGTAAAAATATAGTTTGTGATTAAAATTTTCTCATGACTTAGAAAAGATCAGTAGCCCTTGCAATTCATTATGATATACACCAGAAGTAGAATTTTATGAAACCACAGAGTATTAAAATAGCAGTGTGGAAAGGGCTGCTGGGCCTCTCCGAAAAGTAGGGCTATTTAATTATCTAATAATGGTCTCCAAATTTATAGAATTGAGTATACCATATATTTTCCTACCTGATTTTGGATAAGAGATTACACATTGTTTAGTCTTCCAGAGGCCTAAAGATTTCTGTGTAAGGGTTTTCCTTTTTTCCCCCTTTTTATTTGTGTTGATTTCTGGTATAATGGGTAAAGGAATTATATGCCCATTAAGAAGAGCACCATAAAGCCTGTAATTTTTTGCAATTGTTTTTATATTAATGGAATTATAAAACAAGTTTTTTTTCTTTTTTTAGGAAGTCAAAGTCTTTTAAGCTTATCTATGATTTAAACATACATGTTTCAGAAGGTCAGATATATTAGCATTTGTGCAAGGTGAAAGGGAAGGTCAAAAGGCATGCCAGAACAGATGAAAAGCATCTCACTTTATTTTATTTTTATATTAACTACCTTGCTTTTTAAAACATCTTAATTTGGTATACATATCATGTAACTCTCAAATTACTCTATTTTTTATATATATGTCATCAGCATATAAATACCTTTTCGGTTCAGTGTATGCTTCTTCCTCAAAAAAATAAAAATAAAAAAAATTTAAAACAAATGAGAAAACTTTCACTATAACAAAATATTGTAAATTAAAATTGATGTTTTAACGTTGTAGAGGAAAATCTGGAAATTTCTAAGTTTACATTGTCAAAATAAGTTTATAGTTAGAGAAAAAAAATAAGAAGAAAGACTTTCTTATTATCCCCAAATATTTGTAATATTATTTTATCTCAAATGAGAATCAAAATAATGGGAGAAGTTGCTTTTAAGGGATGAGATAATAAATATATAGACAAGAGTAATTGTAGCAAATAATGTCAGTGTTATACGTATAAATGAAATAAATTCAGAATTACATATTTTAGTGTTAGTCACTGAAGTAAGAAAGTTAATTATAGCAAGATGTCATACCCTTAAAAATGTTTACTATGTATTTTACTGATTGTGTATACTAGGAAATTTGTGAGGAACATTTTAATGCTGTTTCTAAATTCAAGTGAATTTAATTATCTCTCTAAGGAGGTTCTATGCATGCAGAATAGACAAGTTTTTGTGTGATTCTTACTAAATTGGGACAATTTCATGTAAATAGTTGGTTTATTATCATCTTGGAACTTACATAGTAAAGATTGATTGTTTATCTAAAATCCCTTCCATGTAGGACTAAAAGGTCAAGGTTCTCTGGTCAAATCAGGTAACATTATAAGCATTAGCAAACTGACCTCATAGTACCTTTGTTCTCTCCTCTTTGTCCTTGTTCATGTGAAATATATTTAAACAATCTTTGCACTGTGCTATTATAAAAAAAATTCTTGATCATATCTGAAAGTTAATTATATTGGTTTAATAGTAATAGAATTATCAAGATTTACATATTTAAGTCTCTTATTTTTCAAGTAGGAAATTAGTGGTTATCTAATATTTATTTATCTATAAAACTAATATTTTTTACTAACTTACGTAACAACTATTAATGTTCATATTTATTAAGAATTTATTTGTTTTTTGTCTAAAACCAAACACTACTTTAGTAGATATATTAAGAATGTTAAATGAGTCAATTAATAGTCACACGTTTAGGATAGAAAGATATGTATATATATATATATATATATATTTTGGTAAGGAAATCAAAGAGAGAAGTCAAATGTTTGTTTCAAGGTTCAAATAATCAAAGAACTGATGATCATTTTATAGTGTTTATAGTACATTAGTTACTAAAGTTATACTTAAAAATTTTTTGATGTAAATAGTTTTAATATTTTTATATAAAAATCTCATGTTATTACTTTACAAACTCTCTACCTCTTCCTCTCTTCTCTCTCTCATACACATTATCCCACCCAAAGTAGAGGGAGCTTTGTTTTTGCAGGAAATCCTCTGTATTTGCAGAAATTTTACTTAGGACAGAAAATATGAGGGCAGGCACAAACACTATGATTGTAACACAGGGTTATTGGTTTAATTAATTTAATTAAATAATCCATATATATCTGAGTAGGACTTTAAATATAACCTTAGAATTTTAGAGAAGGCAAATAGCAATTTCAGCTATTTTCTATTGCAATAGAAAGCATAAAACTACATTCTGGGGAATCTTTTAGATTTGGAATTGGATACCTTTTTTTTATTTTTTAAAACATGCATCAAATATTTAGGTGGTTGCTCTGTTCTTTGATTCTTCTAGGAGTTAGTCTTAAGATGCAATGGTCTAGTTCAAGAGTCTAATAGACCAACATACAATAATCATGGGAGACTTCAACACACCTCTCTCACCACTGGACAGATCTTCCAAACAAAAGTTAAATAAGGAAACTATAGAACTCAATAACACAATTAACAACCTAGACTTAATTGACATATATAGACTATACCACCCAACATCAAGTAGCTACACTTTTTTCTCAGCAGCACATGGAACCTTCTCAAAAATAGACCATATACTATGTCACAGGGCAACTCTTAGACAATACAAAGGGGTAGAGATAATACCATGCATCTTATCTGATCATAATGGAATGAAACTGAAAATCAATGATAAAAGAAGAAAGGAAAAAGCAAGCATCACCTGGAGAATGAACAATAGGTTGCTGAGTGATCAATGGGTTTTAGAAGACATCAAGGAGGAAATTAAAAAATTCCTAGAGTTAAATGAAAACACAGACACAACATATCGGAATCTATGGGACACATTGAAAGCAGTTCTAAGAGGAAAATTCATTGCTTGGAGTTCATTCCTCAAAAAAAGAAAAAAACCAACAAATAAATGATCTCATACTTCATCTCAAAATCCTAGAAAAAGAAGAGCAAAACAACAGCAAAAGAAGTAGAAGGCAAGAAATAATTAAAATCAGAGCTGAAATTAATGAAATTGAAACAAAAGAAACAATTGAAAAAATTGACAAAACTAAAAGCTGGTTCTTTGAAAAAATAAATAAAATTGAAAGACCCTTAGCCATGCTAACGAAGAGAAGAAGAGAGAGAACCCAAATTACTAGCATACGGGATGAAAAAGGCAATATCACAACAGACACTTCAGAAATACAGAAGATAATCAGAAATTACTTTGAATCCTTATACTCCAATAAAATAGAAGATAGTGAAGGCATAGATAAATTCCTTGAGTCCTATGATCTGCCCAGATTGAGCCAGGAGGATATAGACAACCTAAACAGACCAATAACAATAGAGGAAATAGAAGAAACCATCAAAAGACTACCAACTAAGAAAAGCCCAGGACCGGATGGGTATACAGCAGAGTTTTACAAAACCTTTAAAGAGGAACTAACACCAATACTTTTCAAGCTATTTCAGGAAATAGAAAAAGAGGGAGAACTTCCAAATTCATTCTACGAGGCCAACATCACCCTGATTCAGAAACCAGACAAAGACACATCAAAGAAGGAAAACTACAGACCAATATCTCTAATGAACCTTGACGCAAAAATCCTCAATAAAATTCTGGCGAATCGGATTCAAATACATATCAAAAAAATTATACATCATGATCAAGTAGGATTCATCCCTGGGATGCAAGGCTGGTTTAATATACGGAAATCAATAAATGTTATTCACCACATCAATAGACTTAAAAATAAGAACCATATGATCATCTCAATAGATGCAGAAAAAGCATTCGACAAAGTACAGCATCCCTTTATGTTCAAAACGCTAGGAAAATTAGGGATAACAGGATCATACCTCAACATTGTAAAAGCAATCTATGATAAGCCACAGGCCAGCATCATTCTGAATGGAGAAAAATTGAAGGCATTCCCTCTAAGATCTGGTACAAGACAGGGATGCCCTCTCTCACCACTTCTGTTCAACATAGTCCTCGAAACACTGGCCAGAGCAATTAGACAGTCAAAAGAAATTAAAGGCATAAAAATAGGAAAAGAAGAACTTAAATTATCACTATTTGCAGATGATATGATTCTATACCTAGCAGACCCAAAAGGGTCTACAAAGAAGCTATTAGAGCTAATAAATGAATTCAGCAAAGTGGCAGGATATAAGATCAACACGCATAAATCAAAGGCATTCCTGTATATGAGCGACAAATCCTCTGAAACGGAAATGAGGACAACTATTCCATTCACAATATCCCCCAAAAAAATAAAATACTTGGGAATCAACCTAACAAAAGAGGTGAAAGATTTATACAATGAAAATTACAGAACCCTAAAGAAAGACATAGAAGAAGACCTTAGAAGATGGAAAAACATACCCTGCTCATGGATAGGCAGAACTAACATCATCAAAATGGCGATATTACCAAAAGTTCTCTATAAGTTCAATGCAATGCCAATCAAAATCCCAACAGCATATCTTGTAGAAATAGATAAAAGAATCATGAAATTCATATGGAATAATAAAAGACCCAGAATAGCAAAAACAATACTAAGCAGGAAGTGTGAATCAGGCGGTATAGCGATACCAGACTTCAAACTATACTACAGAGCAATAGTAACAAAAACAGCATGGTACTGGTACCAAAACAGGCGGGTGGACCAATGGTACAGAATAGAGGACACAGTAACCAATCCACAAAACTACAACTATCTTATATTTGATAAAGGGGCTAAAAGCATGCAATGGAGGAAGGATAGCATCTTCAACAAATGGTGCTGGGAAAACTGGAAATCCATTTACACCAAAATGAATCTGAATCCCTATCTCTCGCCGTGCACAAAAGTTAACTCAAAATGGATCAAGGAGCTTGATATTAAATCAGAGACACGGCATCTGATAGAAGAAAAAGTTGGTTATGATCTACACGCTGTGGGATCGGGCTCCAAATTCCTCAATAGGACACCCATAGCGCTAGAGTTAACAAATAGAATCAACAAATGGGACTTACTCAAACTAAAAAGTTTTTTCTCAGCAAAAGAAACAATAAGAGAGATAAATAGGGAGCCTACATCCTGGGAACAAATCTTTACTCCACACACTTCAGATAGAGCCCTAATAACCAGAATATACAAAGAACTCAAAAAATTAGACAATAAGATAACAAATAACCCAATCAATAAATGGGCCAAGGACCTGAACAGACACTTCTCAGAGGAGGACATACAATCAATCAACAAGTACATGAAAAAATGCTCACCATCGCTAGCAGTCAGAGAAATGCAAATCAAAACTACCCTAAGATACCATCTCACTCCAGTAAGACTGGCAGCCATTAGGAAGTCAAACAACAATAAGTGCTGGAGAGGATGCGGGGAAAAGGGCACTCTTGTTCATTGCTGGTGGGACTGCAAATTGGTGCAGCCAATTTGGAAAGCAGTATGGAGATTTCTCGGAAAGCTGGGAATGGAACCACCATTTGACCCAGCTATTCCCCTTCTCGGTCTATTCCCTAAAGCCCTAACAAGAGCATGCTACAGGGACACTGCTACATCGATGTTCATAGCAGCTCAATTCACGATAGCAAGACTGTGGAACCAGCCTAGATGCCCTTCAATAGATGAATGGATAAAAAAAATGTGGCATTTATACACTATGGAGTATTACTCTGCATTAAAAAATGACAAAATTATAGAATTTGGAGGGAAATGGATGGCATTAGAGCAGATTATGCTAAGTGAAGCTAGTCAATCTTTAAAAAACAAATACCAAATGACTCCTTTGATATAAGGGGTGTAAACAAGGACAGGGTAGGGACGAAGAGCTTGAGAAGAATGTTTACAGTAAACAGGGATGAGAGGTGGGAGGGAAAAGGAGTGAGAAGGGAAATTGCATGGAAATGGAAGGCGATCCTCAGGGTTATACAAAATGTCATATAAGAGGTAAGGAGGGGTAAGTCAAGAGAATACAAATGGAAGACATGATTTACAGTAGAAGGGGTAGAGAGAGAAAAGGGGAGGGGAGGGGAGGGGAGGGGGGATAGTAGACAATAGGACAGACAGCAGAATACATCAGACACTAGAAAGGCAATATGTCAATCAATGGAAGGGTAACTGATGTGATACAGCAATGTGTATACGGGGTAAAAGCGGTAGTTCATAATCCACTTGAATCAAACCGTGTAATATGATGTATTAAGAACTATGTAATGTTATGAATGACCAATAAAAAAAAAAAAAGATGCAATGGTCTTTTGTGAAGACTTAGATCAAGAGATTGTGGGAAACCAAGAACTCTAAGACTCTGAGCCAATAGAGCTACTCTGTGAATACCCTCAGTGTGCATTTTCTTGGAGATACTCGAAGTCATGCTGTTTGTGGAACTGGTGTATCTTCATGTAAATGTACCTTTAAGGGCCCCTTTGATTTAATTTTGTCCAATACTATTGAGTGAGGTTGTAATATGTCAAATGGCTCCTATTGGACACATGCTTTCCAGGCTTATTCTTGCCTCTTCCTTGTTATGAGCACAGACTGTAGACCCTGGAGTATCTAGGTTCAAGTCCTAGTCCTGATGCTTACTAATTAAAATTTGCTTAGACATCAGTGACTTCATCTGTAAAATGAGACCATAGATGGCATCTTCTTCACAGTGCAATTGTGAGAACTGTGATAATTTCTGTTAAGTGCTTAGAACAGAATTTGGCACATCCTAAGTGCTACATAAGCGTTAGCTATTGTTATTATCATTATATTTACATCTTAAATACTATATTCTCTGGATTCATTCTCTTTTTTAGATATGGACATAAAAGTTGGGGTAAACACATTTTAATGTAAATAAATCCTGTCACTTGTATAATTTGTTATGTCAATTGTTAACATTCCTTGTATTTTTATATAACTCTTTGTTCTTGTTGTTATAAGTATGTAGATAATGCAAATGTTGCATATTCTTTAATTATATCTTTTGTAGAATTCAATGATTCCATTGTCATGATCTTACCTTGTTAGTCTTTAGGTATGTTTTGATGTAAGTGGTTAAGTATCAGATGCAGATGCTTTGGGACTAAGAAAGTTATGCAGCACCCTATAAAAAGAAGTGTTAAATAAAAAAAAAAAACTTACAAAGTGAGGAATGCCTAGTCTGAATATTGTTTTAAAAATGATTGTCTTGAGAAAAGACCCTCTTAGGGGGACAGATAGAAATTGCTATTTCTATGAATGCCACATGGTCTGTCTAGTAAGGGTGGTGGGCATTTCTTTAGAAGCACATATTTTTAAATTTTTTTTTAATTTTTAATTTTTAGTTATACATGACAGTAGAATATATTTTGGCATATTATACATACATTGAATATAACTTCCCATTCTTGTGGTTGTACATGATGTGGAGTCATACTGGTTGTGAAAATAGGAAAGTTATATGAGAATAATTCTACTGTCTTTCCCATTCCCATTTTTCCTCCATTCCCTTTATGCCCCTTTGTCTAATCCAAAGTACTCTATTCTTCTTTTCCCCATCCCTTATTGTGTGTTAGCATCTGCATATCAGAGAGAACATTCAGCCTTTGTTTTTGGGGGGACTGGCTTATTTTACTTAGCATGGTAATCTCCAGTTCCATTCATTTACTTGAAAATACCATAATTTCATTCTTTTTTTATGGCTAAGTAACATTACATTGTGTATATATACCACATTTTTTTACCCGTTTATCTGTTGGAAGACATCTAAGTTGGTACCATAGCTTTGCTATTGTGAATTGAGGTGCTATAAACATTGATGTGGCAGCATTACTATAGTATGATGATTTTAAGTCCTTTGGGTATAAATGAAGAAGTGGGATAACAGGGTCAAATGGTGGTTCCATTCAAAGTTTTCTGAGGAATCTGCATACTGCTTTCCAGAGTGGTTGCACTAATTTATAGTGCCACCAGAAATGTATGAGTGTATCTTTTCCCCCTGATCCTTGTCAACATTTATAGTTGCTTATATTCTTGGTAAATGGCATTCTGACTGGAGTGAGATGGAATCTCAGTTTTGTTTGAATTTGCATTTCTCTAATTTCATCTAGAGTTGTTGAACATTTTTTTCATATATATGTTGACCGATTGTATTTCTTCTTCTGTGAAGTGTCTGCTCAGTTCCTTACCCTGTTTATTGATTGGGTTATTTGTATTTTTTGGTGTTAGTTTTTTTTTTTGAGTTATTTATATATACTGGAGAGTAATGCTCTGAGGGGAAGCACATAATTGATCAGCCTTTTATCATCAAAATAGCCATATTCCAAGGCACACAGTGTAATAATGAATTAGGCCAACATTTGTTGCATACCTTCTCAGCTAATAGATAAATGATGGCTGTTCAAGGAGGGTTTCTTGGTGCAATGGAGAAGAACCACCAACCTGTGAAGTAGCAGATTCCAGTGGGAGAGTTAGGCAGGGACATAAGATCTATTTATTCAGAACAAAGGCCAACAGCAGCACCCTGTGATGTCCTATACAGTTTTAAATTGTGCATTGCTCTTAAAAAACAGCTTGTCTGTGTCCTTGACTCTCTAGGTTTTCTGTAGTGGGATGAAAAACAAATCAAAACAAAACACAGTCTTCACACACACATGAAAGACAATGGATACCAAGTCTTTAAATTGGTTACTTAAACACAGGCCTATTGGGCATGTGGTTGAGAAACAGACACCAGTAATGACACATGTGCTTTTAGTTAAATGAGATTTATTTTTCCTCAAATACATCTGGCATCTTTGTGGTGTCCTGTAGTCAAATCCTTCTGTTTCTATTTTATGACCCACTTTTCCCAGATTTCACTGACCAGCATTTCATCTGACAGGATACAGTTGAAAACCACAGAAAATTAGAAGAAGCTCTCTCAAGTCACTTACCTTTGTAGAAGTGTATGGATCTCTGATTAGCTTCAGAGAACATTTTAAACACTGAACCCACAAAGGATGTCATTTTCTTGCCTCTGCTTAAAGTTTAATACTGCAGTTAACTGAAGGATTAAAAAAAAAAAAAGAAATGAAGATCTGGACGAAAACGTCTCTGTAATGAATTAATGGAAAGTGTCAAGTAAATTACATACCAAATGCCATGTCTGCTTTATCTTTATGTATCTCTCCCTTCAAATTATTTCAAAATTAAATAGGTAAGCTGAACATACCCAGTTATATTCTCCTAGTTAGAAATACTACTAACCTACTCACTGTGTTCATGTTTATTTCACAGAGAATGTGGATTATGTGGATTGATATCAATCCTAATAATCAAATAATTAGGCTTTTACTTTAGGCCAAATTGACCAGCTTTGATTTTCACTGTATCTTAAAGCTAGGAAATTTTTTTTAACTAAATTTTTGGTCTTCTCCCCTCACAAATAGTTCAGATAATAATCAATGGATAGTAACTATATGACTAAATCAATCATATTTGCTAATCTGTCCTTGGAAAATCTAGTTAATATTGAGGACAACATTTTCAGACATAGGAGAACACTTCTATGATGTTGTGCTGATAGCATGCTTAACAGCCTTATGATGACACAGAAGATGTCTGGAGTAGGTACCTTTATTATTAACCTCTTGCCTACAATATAGTTGAATGCATGAGTTAAGTTATGCAAGGTTCTACAGGGTATGACAATGCTAATAATTCTGTATGTAGACTGCTACTTTAGCTTGTTGACTCTGTTGCCCACCATGGGAAAATGACTGTGTTCATACCATGATGTATTCTTTTTCTTCTCTTTGTTTTTTTTTATAATGGGGATTGAACCCAGGGCCTCAAGCATGCTAAGTGGGTGTTCTACCATTAAGCTCTAGCCCCAGTCCCATCACGGCTTTCTTATACTAGCTACTAACTAAATATTGGTTAAACCAATTAAATAAACAGAAGAAAAAGAATAGATTCAGCCCTCTTTGATGCTGGGCCAGAGAATGTGGCTTGGATATATAGTCAAATGGAGTTTATATTTTGAGTTTATCTCTAAATGTAGGCTTTCCCTTTGTATGGTAGAACCTGTCCTAGTAAAATTATCACAGTGGAGAACAAATCAGAATATATCTCTTTGTAGGAAGACCCACCTGCGGAAAAAAGAACAGACAGTTCTCTACACCAGGTTTGCTTAGTGCTTTTTGTTGCAAATGAGTAAGCAGACGTGAAATAGATAGATACTTGTTAGTAGAAATATTACTTTTAATAGATGTGTTTGCAAGGGAACATGAAGCTACTAGATACATGGAATCCTGAGAATCAGAGAGATCAGATAATTTCCTCAAGGTGACAAGTAGAGTGTAGGTTTGAACTCGAACCTCCTAAAACTAAATCAAGTACTTTTTATGTTTTTAAGAATCTCATAGAGCTGGGCAGGATGGTGCAGGCCTGTAATTCCAGCGGCTCTGAAGGCTGACGCAGGAGGGTCACGAGTTCAAAACCAGCCTCAGCAAAAGTGAGACACTAAGCAACTCAGTGAGACCCTGTTTCTAAATAAAATACAAAATAGGGCTGGGGATGTGGCTCAGTGGTTGAGTGCCCCAAGTTCAATTCCCGGTTACCCCCGCCACCCCAAAACAAAGCATTTCTTAGACTAAAGAAGTGCAGCAAGGAGTTATGCTGCAGTGTCCTAGGAAACAGCAGGTTCCCCAGGGGAGCAAAGACTAGTGAGCAGACTGAGGCCTGGCACAGGCAGACAAGGGCAGTCCATGTCCTCTGCCAGCTGTTAAGGAGCTCACCAAGAAGGTCTTGTCCTCACACGGAGCCACCCAGAGAGGCCTTAAAACACGCATGCCATAGACTTGACAAGGTCTTGGGGCATGGCCGTGAGTCCTATAAACTATCTTTCCATGTGACTTTGCATTATTTTTCTTGTTATTTCCTTTGGATTCTCATATGCCATTTCATCCTTTTCCTTTAAAATAATTTGAAATACCAACTACCAAAGATTTTCATTTATAATACCTTACAATGACTGAAGAACAAAGTTTTTTCAACGTAAACTTTTCTTTGGAGGCATGACAAGAATCTCGTAGCCAGTGAGATGTGACTGAGTCAGTAGATTGAAAGTGGTAAACTCTGTTTATTTATATCTTGTTAATGATTAATACCTTTGTAGTTTTAAAAACCAGAATAAATAATGGCTTCTTATTTTTTTAAAATACCAGTGAAAACCAAACACATTAAAATATCTGTACTAATTGGCTTTAGCAGTATATGGCATTGCATATTTGATCCTAGAATATTTCATCACATATCCCCCGTGGGTATTCCTGTGTGTGGTGGAGGGGTAGCCGGTGGGTGGACAGACACTTGTTAGTGGAGGTATTACTTGTATAACAATTGGGAGGCTACTACATTTGTTGAAGTTGCCTGGCATCTGTGGGAATGAGGGAAAGGAGATAGAATTGAGTCTCGGTGGAAGCGGAATCTTTAAGGATTGGCAACTGTGATATGACAGTGGAGAGCAGGAAACATCATGGACTTTCAGACTTTGTGCTGAGTCACTAGCAGAATGTTGGTGCATTTAACAGAAGTCTGCTGAAGGTGATGGCAGAGAGCTAAGTGGAATCATGGGTTCTGAGATAGAAAGGTATTTTAGAAGCACTTTCTCTGAACATGTTTCCTCAATTAGCTGAATATACTAAGATCTTCTGTTGAATGGATAACAGCCAGGGAATAAAAGATCTTAAATGATCCATGTACTCAAACCAAGAGAGCTGCTGTTGTGGGTAAAAAGAGGAAATCACTGAAGATGGTAGAGTTCTGTATTGTTTGTGTTTAGGACTGCCTTTATGTCTTCCTGTGATGTATTGAAACTTTAAAAGAATTGCCCTATAATGCAAATTTGACTGGAGACTTTTTTCTTTTGTTCTTATCAAGGCTAAAAAAAGAATTCCATTTTACATTATGACTCTGGGCAATTACCTCAAGTAGTGAACTTGGACTATTTTTTCTATGGCATACTAACTTTGAGCTCCATAATTCTAAACTCCAGAATATAGAATCCCTGTCAGTTTTATTCAATGAATGTTAAGACTGTGGTACTCTTTCCAGAAAAACAATAGGAAAAATATTTTATCTAAATGAGAAAAGCAAATAGAAGATTCCCCTTATGTTTGTAAGACAATTAATCTTTGTATTTTTCTGACTAATTTATTGCTGTTTCCCATCCAAAATTTATACCTGAGCTTTCTGTTCTTTTGAATTTCTTGCACTTTTTTATGCTTAATTTTTAAATTTCTTTATATGCGGTGCTAGGGATAGAACACAGGGCCTAGTGCATGCTAGTTAAGCACTTTACCACTGAGTCACAACCCTGGTCCTGGATTTTTTATTCAGATTAAAAACCTGGATTTTGCACATTAATCTAGATTTATTCAGAGTCATAAAGTGAGAAACATCAAAATCTCACAAGGGAAATGTGATAATGCTGCATGAAACTTGGGAATAATGTTATAAACAAATCTATTGCCAAGAACTTATTGTTGTGTTTTAAATGCAGAATTAATAACCTGTTCCAAGACCACAAATGCAATATATTCATCAGGGTTTTCTCCTAAGACTATCTGTATTTCCTATCATTTCTGACTCCACATTAATGAGAATGTTAGAAACTGAAATTTAAATAAAATCTTTACATAGTCCTATTTTTGGCTTTACTCTTGAGAATGTGTAACCTTGGCAAAGGTTAGTCACCTTCAGGCATTTCTCCCTAGAGCTCAGGGAACAGTTCTTTGGCTTTTATTTTCTCAAAGGTGCATGTAGCAAACACAACTGTGTGTGCTCATCTCATATCCTACAGAATATGGTTGCTCAACTTTAGTAACACAAGTTCTTTAAGCTTTAATTATGATGTGTTTCTTGTTAAGAAAAAGAGAGGGTTAGGATGTAGCTCAGTGGTAGAGCGCTTGTCTAGCATGCACAGGCCTTGGGTTCAATCCCCAGTTTGGGAGTGCAGGAAGACCAACTGTTGAATGTTTTCCTGTGATTACAAAGGTGACAGAAGTCGCCAGTTATATTGTCTTCTGTTACAAACACTAATCCATACTTCGCTGCTATAGGTAATTTTGATTTTTTTGGAAAGATTTATTAAAAATGTGTGCTTAAGATGCAAATTAATTTAGTAGAAGTCATCTGTGAAGAAAAATAAATTCTACATTTAGAAAGTAAATATACAATTTAAAACTTAAGCTTTTTAACCTTTCCTAACAGGCATTATGAACCATGTATTCAATCAGTGGATAGTATTTTTTAAAGATTTAATATTGTAATGGCAATAACCAAAATAATAGTGAATAAGTACAAACTATATTATCCACACTCTTGCCAATTCTAATCATTATAGGTCATATTTTATGAAATTATGTTCTTGGTTACAGTATATTTTGACATATTAAACTTAGATTTTTGTATTTCTCCTTTATTTAACTTTACAACTTCATATAATAATTCTTTTTTTTGGGGGGGTGTATCAAGGATTGAACTCCTGGCACTCAACCACTGAACCAAATCCCAGCCCTATTTTTGTATTTTATTTAGAGAGAGGGTCTCACTGAGTTGCTTAGTGTCTCACTTTTGCTGAACCTGGCTTTGAATTTGTGATCCTCCTGCCACAGCCTCCCCAGCCACTGGGATTACAGGTGTGCACCACTGTGCTGGGCAGAACTTCTTATAATGATTCTAAGTAAAAAATATTAATTATACATAGGAAGCTGCATAAAGTTAACATTCATGGTATACTTAATAGTGTTTGTATTTACTAAAGGTGGTAAATATTCCTGTATATAATTTGAGTCTTGTTATATTTTCATTATGTATAAGTAGTTAATAAAGCAGATATCTTTATAGATATCTTTATTGAAATTTTGTTCCTTTCTTAAAAAAAATACTTTGAGGTGTATCTCTACAGAGTACAAAGTGAAATTATTTTTAATTGTTTAATCACTTTGTATTACATCAGTACTTCTACTCCAGATAAGTGTGTCAAATACTGTTGGAAACTACAGGAGGCCATTGTTTGGGACTAAGCTCCTGCATTGGCATACAACAGACTGGGCTAAAAACGGAGTACTCACCCATGCTACTAAGGACTAGTAACCATGGGCCTTCAATTGGAACCCAGGACCCAGTATTTCCAGGTCACTAAGGGGGAAAATAAGCTGTCTATCTGACCTCCTGAAAAAATCAAAATTAGAGAAGATAACATCCAAATTTCCCAAACAGTACAGTGTTCATTGGCTTGAGAATGAAGTTCCCTTGTCTTATTTTTTACACAAAAGAGATAACCTAAAGTAACCTGATGATAACCAGTCAGTTGTTTTTCTATTGTTTTGTCTCCATGTCTCCACTTTAAACGGAAAGTAACTTTAAAATGACCCGTCTACCTTCTGTTCTTTTGTTTCTGCTTTCTTCAGACTTCCCCTATCTGTAAAATCAAGTGTTGCCTGACTCTAGAATTGAAAGTAAAGCAAATGAAATTCATTAAGCTAAATGGTTGTAGTCTGTCTTTTCATTCTAGCTACTAAGCACTCTGCTGTGTTGGGGCAAAGATGCACTTGAAGAGTTCTCTGTAAAGATGCCATCATCTCCTTTTGCCGGATGTATACCATATAATTCTAAATGCCACAGTACAATTTGTTCATAGTATTATAGAAGGTAAGAAGATAGGTATTATAAAAGATAAGAAGATAAGAAATTTTCTTATGTTTTCATTTCTTTTCAGTTGTCATGTTAAGGTTTTGATAGAAGGGATAGAAACATACTCCAGATCTTATTTCATAAAGATAATTGCTTTAGTTGGTTAAATAAGTGAGAAGAAATTTCTGGAGGTTATTTATATTTTTACCTGGTTATTGTAACAATTATATACTTTTAGAAATGTAGCCTATTAAAATCTTCGGGAATCACTTTTACACCCAACTATTGATGCTTAGTTCCAAGTAACTGCATTATTCCCATGAGATATCAAATGCCCCTTACCCACTAATTAGGGAAAAACTGCCAAATTAGAGTCAAATCCAGGACCCAGAATTCTCCAACCATATGAGCTTGTGTAAGTGATTGAAGCTCTGAGCTTCAGTGTTCCCATACTTAACATAATGTCCATCTTGTATAGTTACAGAATGAGGAAATGGATGCAAATTGTTGGGTATAATGCCTACCTAGAGTGTGAGAAACACCCAGCAAATGAAATCTCTTATTTCTCCAAAGGTTATTGTGGTTTGCTCATATACAAAGATGGTGTTACTGATCGACTATAAGATTCACTGTTAGGCGTTTAGGTTGGGGACCTTTCTCAACTGAGGGCATGTATTTACAGAATTGCTGACCAAGTAAGGAATGTAGTATGTAATCGGGCAACAAAGGGATTCAACACATGACCTTAGCCTTTTGATATTGTTTCCCTTGCCTCAGACTCTGTGACAGATTCACTTACCCTGTGATGTATATAGTACAGTACTCTAGCAGTGTGTTCCAAACATGATGTTTAATCACATGATGGAAAACACACTTGAAAGTGTGGCTACATCAACTTCAGAGAATCAGAAGATTAAATTTAGCAGTTCTAACTGCCAGGCTTGTTCACCTTCTTTGACCCAGGATATAATTTAAGCTCCGCTCACTTTATACTGTGAAAAGTATGAACTAATTGTGCATGTCAAAGCAAGTTCTTCAAGAAGAGAGAGGGCTACCTTTCCCCTATTTGAAAGAAGAGAGAAGGAAGGGCAAAGCAGAGAATCTCTGGAGACGTGTGTGCAAGTTTGCTTCTGGCTAGAAGTTAATGATCAATTGCCTCTCTGCTCAGCTCTGTGCTCAGAGAAAGAAGCAAACTTGGGTTCTATCTATTCAGGTAACTTTCAAATCATACTTACTGTAAAAATATACAAGCTGTGCATGTTAACTGTACTTTATAAACATGTGATTGTTTTTATTTCTTTAGTTTTCTCTGATATCATATTCTAAATTTATTGAAAGAAAATGAAAAACTCAATCTTGGCTCAGAAAACTATTTCACTTTTAAAGTGTACTGAGTTAATACTAATGAGGAATTCTGTGCTTATATTAGGGAAAGGGAATTTTTAAATGTATTTATGAAATGAATTATTGTGATTCCTAAGTCTACTGGCTGAAACATGTGTTAATTATAATTATTTATAATAATAAATAACATAGTACATTATTTAGTCTTGGTAAGGAAACTCAAAATCTCTAACACTGAAATTCTGAAAGTAAGAGTGAATCACTAAAATTGTATTTATCTTGATGTTGTAAAACAACCAAATATCTTTATTTTTCTTATTCTAGATTGCTACATTTTATAAATATCTGTGTGTATATTGCTGAAAAAATACAATTTTTTTATTGTGGAACTTAGGTAACTTGGTCCCAATATATTTGGAATGGTACTATGACAAACAATGAAGTTATAATGCAGGTATATTTCAGGTGACACTACTGTATAATTTCAATGAAATTAAAGGCCTTTTTCACTCAAATTTACAACTTCCAAAGCTAGTTTCTGAAAATAAAAATATCTATGCTATATGTATACAGAGTGATTATACTTTGCATTGAGCTTCCAACATGAAGGATACATTGCTTATGTCACTGCATCACAAATTGTTTGGGTTCTTTTTAAAGTTTCTGTTGATGGTGATTATCTGTATTCAACAAGTATCCAAAGCCAAGGGAACTTGTGTTTGTTGGATTTAGACTCAAGTCATAAAGACAAGTAAATATTAGAAGTTAAATGTTTCCATGCTACTACATATGTAGTTTTCTCTATATATTTTTCCTGAACTGAATTAGGTGCCAGACAATGATTGATGATTTTACAACTGCAATTTGCAGCTGGTAAAAACCTAGAAGAACTTCTATTTTAATAAGAGGAACTATGTCTAGAGAGGGGAAGTAACAAAAACTATTGGGAGCTCTGGGGCCGGAATCAAAGTCCCTATTTACTGGGTGACAAATAGAGTTAATAGCTTATTAGTCAATGTTTGTGCTGGTTTTTTTTTACTTCCTTTTTTTTAAAAAAAGGGAAGCAATATTTTACTCCTTAATACATTTCTATTTTGAAGTGCTGCAAGATAAGCACTGGCAGTTAAAGTGTAGTTGCATAGTGATTTTTTTCCAGATTCACCACCACTGGCATTGCTAAGTTTCTATAACACTGTAAGTTATATAATCCCTTTCTTCTTTTCTGTCTGTATACAGATTTGCTTAGGTATATCTAAGTTCTGTTTACAAAAGAAGTTCTTCAAGGTTAAATAAGAGAGTATTGCCAGTTCTTATTTTAGTAAACACTAAAGTCATGCTGAGAAGTTCATACTTTATAAGTTAAACATCCAGATGGTTAAAATTTCATTAATTATGGAAATTTAAAATATGAGTAAAATCAAAGTTTGCAAATAAATATGAGGAGTCTTAAATTTTGGACCAATTAATATGCAATCTAAAGTTGGAACACTTATTTGAAAAGATAATTAAAAATTGAGACTTTAAACTATTAGATATGTACAAATTCCTTACTATATTATAGTATACTGTGCATCTTTTTAATATTAGATATTAATATAGAACCAAGATTATACATATTAATGACTAGTTGCTATTCTGATCACTATGGCCTTTGGATATCTACTTCTCAGTTTCCTATTAACCATATAAAAATCAAGTTATGATAAGAAAGTGTCTTTCTTTCTTTAGCACATTATTGGATATCCTTCATGAATTCTTGAAAAGTTCACCAAGTCTTTTTTGACAGTTACACGTAGATATTACACACACACACACGCATACACACACACACACACACAATTTAAGATTCTCAGAGAAAGGGAGAGAGAATCAATGCTTTCAATGCAATGAAGTGTGCAGGTGTTGGAAAACCTAGCTTTGCAAATCATGGGTAAATCACATAACCTGTAAGAAACCTAAAAGGACATCTAAATGTAGGCTATAACAATAAGTGAACTCTAAATGGAGACTATAACAATAATAATGATTTTTTATTTAGTATGAGAATCATGTGAATTTATGTATAACTTGACCTAGTGGATTATAAATCATTACCGAGCACTTCCTAAGGCTGTCATGAGAGTACCTCAAACTGGTGGTTAAAACAACAGAAGTTCATTCTCTCTTAGTTGTGGATGGGTGCAAACACCCAGAAACATGGGGAGAATGCTACATGAAGATGGTGGCAGTGGGACTCCAGTCTGTGCCTCCATCTTCATATGGCATTCTCCCTGTGTTTCTGTGTCTTCACATGGCAGTCTTTTTTATGTATGTATGTATGTATGTATGTATGTATTTTAGTTGCCAGTGGATGTTTCACTTTACTTGTTTATTTATATGCTGTGCTGAGGATCAAACCCAGGGCCTCACACATGCCAGGCAAGTGCTCTACCACTGAGCCACAACCCCAGTCCCACGTGGCAGTCTTCTTGTAAACATATCTATTAGACTGGATTAGGAGCTGCCCTATTCCAGTACAAATTCCTCCCAGTCAATTACACATACATTAGCTCTAGGGAATAGTTTGGATCTGGAATATACCTCAAAAACCCATGTGTTAGATATTTTCTCCTCAGGTTGGTGCTGTTGGGAAGTGTTGGAAACTTTAAGAGGTGGGTCCTGGAAAGAGGTGTTTGAGTTATTGTAAGAATTCATTCAAAGGAAATAGTAGGACTATAGCCTCTTCCTCTTCCTCTCTTTAGCTTCCTAGGAATGGAGTGAGCAGGTTTGCTCCACATAATGTTCTCCCCATGATGTTCCACCACAGGGTGAAAGCAACAGGCTCAAATGATCATGGACAGTTACACATGACCCAAAGTTTGTTGGGAGGAACCACCCTTTTTTTCTTTTTAATGTGTTTATCTCAGCTGTTTTTGTTATAGTAGTGGAAAACAGACTAACATCCCATTTCCAAATAAGGTCACATTCTGAGATGTTAGAAGTTAAAATCTCAACTTGTCTTTTTTGAGGGATGTAATTAAACCAATAATAGTTTGCCTATGACTCCTTTCCCAAATTCAAGTCCCTACCACATTCGTTCTACATGCAAAAATGTATATTCAGCTGATCACAACATTTCCAAGTATCTTAGTTATTCCAACATCAGCTCTAAATCCAAATTCTATTTAGATCAGTTATGGATGACACTTGGAATGTAGTCTATCCTAGGACAAAATTTCTTTCTATCTGTCAACCTGTGAAAACTGGAGAACAAGTCATCTACTTCCAAGATACAATATGAGAAAGAATAGACATTCTCATTCTAAAATGAAATTGGAATAAACAAAATAGAAAGGTTCTACTGATCTAAAGCGACTTCAAAACTTATCATAATGTAAAAATTCCATGATGTTATAAAACTTGGGAATAATCCTCTATTGCTTTTTGCTCTGTCTTGCCAGAATGATCCTGCCTCCTGTTTTAGTCAGCTTTTTTGCTGCTGTGACTAAAAGATCTGACCAGAACAATTTTAGGAGGAAAAGTTCATTTGAGGGCTTATGGTTTCAGAGGTCTTAGTCCATAGAAGGCCATCTCCATTCCTCAGGGCCCCAGGTGAGGCTGAACATCATGGCGGAAGAGTGTGGCAGAAGAAAGTGGCTCACATCTTGATCAGGAAGGAGAGCGAGAGGTCTCCACTTGCCAGATACAAATAAATACCCCAAAGCCACGCTGCCCCATCCCCACCTCCTCCGGCCACACCCTACCACTTCAGTTATCACTCACTTAATCCCTATGGGGGGATTAATTTACTTCTTCAGTTAAGATTCACACAACCCAATCATTTCTCCTCTGAATGTTCTTACACTGTTTCACTTGTGAGCTTTTGGGGGATACCTCACATCCAAAGCATAACACCTCCTTTCCCAGGTCTTGCCCCCTTTCTCCTCAGTCCTGGGTGGTGGCCCTGCTCCCTGAAAATAAGGACATGGCCCTGTTCTTTGGAACTGTGGAAATCCCCTTTCCCAAGCCTCTGCATACATTTTTCTCCCCTGTAATTCTTCCTTTGCTTTATTCTTTCTTTATTTCTTTCAGTACAGACTGGCAGTATTTTTGCTGGCATAATATTTTTAAAAATCTGTCATCTTCTTATGGGTACCCAAGACAAAAGACAAGAGAGTTCTTTTAAGTGTCTTCCATATGCCTGCATCTCTATTCTCGAATTTGAAGTTTATTATTCTCATTGCATGGTTTTAGGTTATTATTATAAATGTACGCTTCCATAGATAGTATTTTATATAGTTTACAAGTTCTCAGATTTCATGTATTGGTTTCATACTGAATAAGTATTTAAGAAGTCACACACTTTATTTGTTCAATAATGTGTTTGAAATAATGTGACTCATAGTTTTAATCCATTCACTGTATTATTATTATTATCATTAGTAGTAGTAGTATTTTTCATTGACTAACATTATTTAATTATAATTCATAGTATAGTCCATGTACATATGACAGCCATGACTTCTCTAAATATATTCTCTGGGTCTGTGTTCAATTCTTTTGATTTGTACTCTTAACAATATTTGAGCATTTATTACCACCTGCAATTTCTCTAACAATTCATTTACATTCTGTCTTCTCAGATAGTCCCAGATCTGGAACTTAGTAAGTGGAGTCAATTAACACTGTTAACATTGTGTGATATTTCATTGTGGTCTCTGTGTTATATATATTTTATTCACATATATTAATTATGCATTTGGGTTCAGTGTGATACTTTCATATATGCTAAACTGTACACTGATCAAATTCTCCCCCCACTTTACCCTTCTCAATCCCTAGTAAACATAATTCTGATTTTAGGTTGACTTTTTATTTATTTTTTTGGTACCAAGTATTGAACTCAGGGGCACTGGACTACTGAGCCACATCCCTAGACCTATTTTGTATTTTATTTAGAGATAGGGCCTCACTGAGTTGCTTAGTGTCTCACTTTTGCTGCACCTGACTTTGAACTCTCTATCCTTCTGCCTCAGCTTCCTGAACTTCTGGGATTACAGGTTTAGGTTGACTTTTAAAAAAAATTTTTCCACATATGAGAGAGAACATAAAGTCATTATCTTTCTGTGTTTGGCTTTTTTTTACTTAATGTCTCTAGTCCATCCAGTCTACTGAAAGAGACGGGATTTCATTCCTATTTATGGCTGAATTGTGTGTGGTATGTATAAATACACACATACACATATACACATAAAACATTTTCTTCCCTCATCTGTTGATGGGCCTCTAGGCTAATTCCATATATTAGCTATTATGAGTAGTGCTGTAATTAACATGGGTCTGCAGTCTTCTCTTTGGTATTTCTTTGGATATATGCCCAGAAGTGGGATAGTTGGATCATATGGTAAATCTATTTTTAGTTTTTTGAGGAACCTTCTTACTGTTCTCCTTGAACAGTGTGAATGTTTGTACTAATTTACATTCCAGAGTGGTATTGAGTTCCTTTCTCTGCACATTCTTTCTAGCATTTAAAAAAAATATACCAACTATCCCATCTGGAGTGAGATGTTATCTCATTATAGTTTTTTAAAGTTTTTTTTAGATAGACACATGCCTTTATTTTATTTATTTTTATGTGGTGCTGAGGATCAAACCCAGTGCCTCATACATGCTAGGTAAGGGCTCTACCACTGAGCTACAGCCCAGTCCTCATTATAATAATTTTGATGTGCAGGACCTTGATGGCTAATGATAATGTTATTTATTCATTTTAACTCCTATACATCCCAGCCTATGAATATGCAAACTTTTATTATCTATTCTCCTATCAAGGTACATTTAAAGTCTAAGTTTTAAATCTCTATGTATTGTGCTGCTATAAAAATTTCTTCTCATGCACAAATGTGCACACCTGGGAGAGACTGGGTAAGATATGCACAGTTTTGATTACAGGTTTTTAATCTCGAGAGAGTACCTGTGGCTTCACATCCTATACTTGTTTGGAAGCTATAAAAATCTAGGCTTTAGGCCATGCAGTAGATTCAGTTTTTGTTGCAAAGTCATGCCTGTGTTCCATTGGTCACAGTGTGAAAATAAAAATTGTTCTGAGTGGTAATGGGCACTAGTTTTGTTTTTGCTTCCTTCAATCATGGGTTGTTGAGAGGGTGGAGAGCGGACTCAGACCTGCACCCAGGCTTGCATCTGCAATAGGCTTTCTCATCTCTCTGCTTGAATGGAGCTCTTGGAGCCCTCTCTACCACCTAATCTGCTTCACTGACTGCTCTTTCCAGATTCCAGCAGTTCACTATTTTACTACACCGTGTTTCCATTCCATTTCTAGGCAATGGAAATGTTTATTGTTGTTTTGTTATGATTATGATTTTGGTTAGTTATTTCATTTGGTTTTCTTTTTTTCAGATTTTGTTTTTTATCACCTTGTGTTTGTAGTAGAAAAGTTACATGCAAATGTAAATTTACAGAATTGTCTTGGTCTGTTGATTGACTTTTTACTAAAGCTGAGTAGCAAACAATTGAGTCTGAAGTAGTTGGCAATAGTACCTTGCCTACTGAAATAAGATAGATCTGCTTTGAAATCTAATTGTGCAGAGTGCAAAAATGACACTCCGATGTAAAAATCAAAGAGACTTATTTTCATTCTTACCTAGATGGAAGACTGTTTCAGCTCTTCGTGAAGATGGTTCTGCAAGTATACTTTACAGTAGTCCAAAAAATTTAATTCAAGTGCAGTTTTAGATCTAGTCAGCTTTTGAGCCAAAGCTTTAACAAAGTCATGGAATTCTGCAGTATAAAACATTAAAAAAAAAAAAGTTGACTTTGACTTGGGATCTTTTATAGGCGGAAGCTCCTGTTTCTTCTATCACCCCTATCACAAAATAATTTAGAAGTCTCATGAAATTTAGATTTTTGAGCAGTGTAATGATCATGTCAGGATGATTTTTATCATTCTACTTCCACATATAAAGAGGCTAACCTGTTGGATAGAATTTTTAGCACTTTGTATGTGGAAGAAAATTAATGTTGAACTGGTTTTTTATTTTTATTTTTTGACAGTAACTAGCAAATAGATTTGGTTATTTCCTGAGGCTACTTCTAAAATATTAAGAGAAGTATGTGTCACAATACAGACAATAAATACTGAAGATGTGACTCCCATGATATTGAACTAAACGAAGCCCTAACTCAGTAAGGTGATGTACTGCATTACTTAAAGATGTCACAGTTTGCCAGATAATATGTTGTTTTTTTTTGACTTCTGCAAATTTCTAGTAAATTTCATTTTTGTTAGAAATAAAACATTTTATACTAATATTTAATTAACTCATTCTCTTCTCCTTAATGCAGTCTAAAATCATAAAGATAGTTACTGCCTCATAGAATCAAGAGGATACTGGCAAAGATGAAGAAAATATCACAACATTCGTTTCTTACCCAAAACCCTGAACTTAATATAGGAGAAATATTATACAGATGAAACTGTTTCATTGTTTGCATGAGTTCTTCCAAGTTTCTGTTGGACTTTGCTGTGGTATTTGTTCAGCTATTATTAGTCATCTGTCTGGAAGAGGGGATTGACTGTTAGTTCTTCAAGGTTATCATCTCTCTTGATAGGAATAGTTCTTCAAGGTTATCATCTCTCTTGATAGGAATCTTTGCAGATATTCTTATTGGGTCATTTTTTTTCTTTCTCTGTAACTTAATTGAAACATGCACTTCATTCAAGACTGAAACAAAATTTATTTATGATCTCCTAAGTTTGGTTAAGTTGTACCAATTTATACATTAATTATTACCATAGACCAGCTTGCCCTTCCATCCATCTGTCCTTCCTTCCATCCTTCCTTTCTTCCTTCCTTCCCTCCTTCCTTTTTCTTTCTACTCTGTTTCCTTCTCCTCCTCCTCCTCCTTTACCTCCTTCTTTCTGGTACTGAGGATTGAATCTAGGGGTGCTTTTCCACCAAGGTACATTCCCAGATTTTTTTGTTTGTTTGTTTTTAATTTTTGATTTTGTGACAGGGTCTCACTAAATTGCCTAGGCTTGAGATCCTCTCTCAGCCTCAGAATTTGCTGGGATTATAGGCGTGCATCACTATGTCTGGCTGAGCTTCTCTTAATAGAGCTTGATAAGGAAATTATGCCTTAATGACATTGGCCTTAGGACCTAGAGCATTCATTGTCTGTATTGAGTTAACTTTTCTCCTATGTATAATAGTTATGTAACATAGGAGAACTAAAGAAGTTGTCACTGAAATCATTTCCTGTTTTCAATGGTTTACATAACCAAAGTTGAGATAAGCTGCTATGGAGTATTATAATCTTTTTTCCTTATTTGTTTTCTCTCCTAATGATTATGTACATTGGGAAGGCATGGGCTACATCTTGTCCATCACTGTACCCCTTAGTGCCAGCACACTGAACTCCTTCTAAGTAGGACTTGTTTGATGAATCTTTATGAATTAAATGACAGAATAAGGGATGCTTCTTATGGCAGAACTTTGCTGATAGAACTGTTTAAGTTGAGCAGAAATTCATATCATAGTGTACAGGGACCTTAGGTTATATATCAAATAGCATTGATATTTGAAAGGTGTAGGCAACTTGGGAGAGTGGCCTAAAGCTCTGAACAGTGGCAATACTTATTGTCAGGGAACCGGGTTATGTTTTTGCAATTTGGTCTGTTTAGCTTAAGATAGAATCTCATACAGTATTATCAGCTTATTGCAGTCAGAGGTCTGGGGTGTAAAGGGTAGAAAACAGCGGAGAGCAGTAGAAATAAGGCAGGAAATCTTGGTTCCAAGAACAAAGGCCAGGATTTGGGTAAGGTTTGTAATACTTTGGGAGCTGGAATGGAGTTCAGCAGATATGACAGAAGCCATGCTACAGAGATAGGGTACATTTGGGAAGGCCTTGTCTCAGGTGACATTCAGGTATCCCAAGTCAGACTGGATGACAGAGGACAGAAGATAGATTATGTTTATATTCACTATAGGTCATGAGAGTTAATGAAATACCAAGACTCAAGTTATAATCATCTCAGAGAGTGGTAGGACTGACCTTTAGCTCTCCAGACATCTTACTTACAACTGAGCAAGTCTGAGTTAGCAAAGCTGATGGTGGAAGAAAGCCACATGTGCCGCGTCCCCTCGCCAGCAAAGGAAACACGACACAGGATTCTTCCTTCAGCAGTTTATTCAGGCCTTTGTTTTGACATGTCTTCTAGCTTCTACTACTACTTCTACTGCTACTCCTACTACTACTCCTACTGCTACTCCTACTACTACTACTCCAGCTACGTGCCCCAGCCTTAATAAAGCAGATAAAGCCCCAATGCACAACTGCCACGTGGATCTTTCTCATGGGGTGTTTTACAGCTACGTGCCAACTCTCCCAAAATAAGGAGTTGTTTATCACAGGCCACGGCGCTTATCAGCGCCATCTTGTAATGGCGGCCACAGTACACAGAAACGGCTCACCACACACATGTATCTCATTATCCAGCAGACTAGCTCAGAATCCCTTATAGTGTGGTGGTCATGACAAGGTTCCCAAGAGACCCTTGAGTCCTGTTAAGATATGATGGGGCTCAAAGGCATAAATTATTTTCAAATATTTACTTTTTTCATATTTGCTGTTGTCTCATTCATTTGCCACAGTGCTGTGAACTGAATGTTCAGATGTTCTTCCATCCACAGCACCCCTGGGCTGGGGATATAGCTCAGTTGGTAGGGCCTTTGCCTCATATGCACAACATCCTGAGTTCAATCCCCAGCACCACCAATAAATAAATAAATGAATAAATAAATCCACAGCACCCCAAATGATGGTTTTTGGAGATATGCCTTTGGAAGGTAGTCAGGCCATGAAGCAGGACCTTAGTCTGATGGTTAGTGTCCCATCCCAGAGGACTCAATCTTTTTCACTATTTTCTATACCCAAGACGGCCAAGTGATAACACAGGGACATTGCTGACACCAGAACCTAACCCTACGAGCGCCCAGATTTGGACTTTCAGTCTTTAAAACTGTAAGAAAATAAATTTTTGTTGTTTATGCCCCCCAGTCTATGGTGTTTTATTATGACAGCCTGAAAAGAATTATACATAGTATAATGCAGAATAATGCATAAATCAAGCCCTGGAGGAAATGTAAAAGGAAGTTAAGATAAAGGAAGAGTAGATAAAGAAAAGGGAATAATTTGTAGCCTATTTTGCAGACAACCATAATTTCATGATTGTGGAAGAAATAGAATGCATAATGTGATAAAAAGTCATACAGGGATGATAAATGAACATATTCTTTCATTTGATTTAAAAAATAAAATTTCTACCCATTGGAAAAAAAAATGTTCTGAGATCAGATGTTCTGTTACTTGGCATTTCCGCCTCACACATCGTCGTACACTTACTTATTAAGTGGACTTCAGGACCTTTGTGTGTGTGACTAGTTTTGCAGGCTGTCTCACATTACCCAGTGCATATGTACATAAGGCCAAATGACAATGCAGTGTAAATATTCATTAAAGCCACCTTCACATAATCTGTTCAAAACTCAAAATTTCTATTATTTCATTGCCAATTGACCTTCAGGCAAATTGTCAAGAAATTTATGATGGTAACAGCATGAATATGTGTACCCAGGTGTCTCTTGGGTAAAATATGACTCATGGCTTTCTTGCTTCTGAAATGATTAAGCCTCATACCTGAAGTTGACAGCACAGTCATTGCATAGATTGATGTTCTCAGTGACTAACATTTGACAGAGTTTGCCTCTGATTTATGATACCTCCAGATAAAAACAATTTACCTCATTTTTTAGTATTTTTAAACTATACTCTTTCCCTAATTGGATAAAAAAATAAATCAGTTTCTATTTTATATGGAGTACACATGCAGTTTGAATAAACTAATCTTTTAAATTAAATTTTAGGGTTTTTCCAAAAGCACAATTTTAATTATTTTTAGTAGGCTCACATGGTTCTGGTCTTTTCTTTTCTGAGGTCAAGTAACGCCTGATTTTGAAAATTGTACCTAATAGTAAACTATTACTCATATATAATCTATTCAGTAATTATCAGATTTTTGTTACCATTTATCCATTGAAGCACAGCAAGTGTTCTTGAAAAACAATTATAGAGAATTAGGTACAGTGCCAACTAATTGAATTTGTAATTTCTAAAAAATATAAAATTAAGAAATCCTTTTTCTTTTATTCCTCAGGAGGACTTTGAATTATTATAATGTTTTGAATTTATCTTTTTAAGAATTAAAGTATGCCATGCTAGCTAAGGAAACAAAGTGAAAACTGGAGACAGTAAATTCCTTTCCAGATTATTTTCATCTTTTTTGTAGGTAAAGGAACATTATTCTATATTGCATATTTTCTATATCATTTAAATATATTTGATAAATGCAAAAAATTATAATAACATTTGCACAAGTTAGAATTTACCTGGTCACTAGAAAAGGCTTATTTCTCTCCTATTTCATCCCCAGTCTGTTCCCCACAGAGGTAGCTATTACTTTAAACTGTGTGTGTTTTAGCCTATTGCTGAAGTGTGTGTTTTAGTGCTATGTATAGTGTTTTCCCTTATAATGGAAAGATTTAATAAAAAATCGTGAGTGTTTTGATTCTTTGAATTTGTGATGCAATCTGTGATAAGATTGTGGAACTCCAAGCTTTTCATGAACTACATTTTGCTTTATAATATAAAGATAAAATTGGAATTGGTGAGGTGATAGCTTCAATAGATCATTAGTGGACAAGCCTGAAGCCTGTTGGAAGGGTAACAACCAATAAACTTGGATATATAGAGAGCAATTTTTTTTTAAATGAACTATAAACCCTTGTATATGAGTGCTTTTTCACAAAGCCAGTGGTATTTATAAAAATTATTACAAACAGGAATTCATTCTAAACTCTACAGGTTATCTTCTTCTACCCACAGCTTGTCTTAATAAAAATTTTAGGTCAAAATATCTGTCACATGTTTAGTCCCTCTCTTTTTCCACTGTAATTTTAATATCCGGGTGCTTTCCAAGTACATGCAAGGCTCTAGTTCCTAACTCACTCTCAGATCTGCCTTCTATCTGTGTCTTTGCCCAAGGCTGCTGCTTTGTCCTGGCTTTCTAGATCACTGAAATAGGATCTAACTAGTTTCTTGCTATACTCTCTATCACCAATCATCTTTTTTTTTTTACCCCATCTCTAGGATCATTTTATAAAATGCAAATTTACCAAATTATCCCTTTGCTAAAAAGCAAAACAAATCAAATAAACAGTATAGTTTCCAAAGCTTTAAGATGAATGAGCTATGTGTCTTTTCAAGAAATAATTCTTTGCAACTACATATATCACAGTGTCATGCTATCTCTTACTTTCAGGACATACCAACTGGTATTTTATAGTTACAGTTTACTACTCCCAGTCCTACCACATACCAACACATCTCACAAATTATTCCTATTTAGCTTTCACAGGTCTGCTCATCCAGGTCAGTGTGACTGTCAGTCTGTTTTCTGCTGCTGTAACAGTGTACCCCAAACTGGGTAATTTATAATTAATGGAGATTTATAAAAAGCTGAGATGTTCAATATCAGTCAAGATGCTGACATCTAATGAGGGCCTTCCTGCTGCATCATGATAGGACAGGAAGTCTTGTATGGTGAAACAGCAAGTGGGCAAGTTCAATTCAGGTCTGTCTTCCTCTTCTTAGAAAGTCATAATCCTGTCTCCAGGGACCCACCCTTCATGACCTCATCCAGCCATCATTGCATCCCTCAGGCCCCATCTCTAAATACCATCAACATGAGAATTTGTGTATTGGATTTTCAACAAATGAACTTCAGAAGGATACCTTCAAAACCACAGCAGTGACTGTTAACTCCTCTTGAGATAGTTTCTTATCTGTGACCATCTAGGTTAGGTTTTCCTTTTCTTAAACTAATAGAAACCTGAATTCACCTATCTCTTGGTATTTGTCATGTATCTACTTCTTAGTTACCTCCTAGGTTGTGTTCTTTTATAGATCAGAAGCTATCTTATGTATTAGTTATTTTTGTGTTTCTAGTGTCTGGCTTATCCTTTGGCATAAACTGAGATACGTATGCAGTAAATTGTGGCAAGAAGAGTGAATGCAGGTGTGCTAGAAGCAAGAGGATGATAAGCACAGTGTTCCTCCTTGATTTCATCATTAGGACAGAATTAGTATGAAGAATGGAGCTTGATGATGCTGACATCTAAGAATAAAAATCAGGTTAGAAAGTCATTGTCAAATATTATCATCTCAGAGAGAGGTAGAATCAGTAATCAGAGCTAACACAATTAATACTCTGTAAGCTGTGGAACTTATCCATGTTTATCAATTTTATTACCCCCATAAGTTTCTTCACAGTGATAATTAGTAATAGTTTGAAAGAGAAAGTAGTTTTCTACCTAACTTTTCAGGGATCAAGGAAAAGTGGATTAGGGAGGATAATCCACTTTGCAGTCAAAATTGTCAAGAGTTGAAATTTTACAAAGATAGAGAAACAATGGACAAGAAAATTAGAAGCCAGGCTAAATGTGCAGGACACACAGAAAAGAAAGAATGAATCAGGGATAAGGGAGTTGGTTCTGAGTACTTCTAAGAACCCCAGGATGCGCAATACAGAGCACGAGGACTTTTTTCCAACATAGTACTTTCCTGATTTGAATTAATGTTAATGTTAATTCAAATAATATATTAACTTGATTTGAAAAAAAGTGTTAGAAATTAAAGGACATATACCTAGTCTTATTTCTGAATTATCTGAATGCTATTGTGTTTTGGGTTGAGAAGAAAGCAGAATAGAAGGAGATTGTTTAGCTTGTACTCTTCAGAAAGTAGGTAAACTAAGATGCCTCCACATTGTATTTTCCTTGGCCACTCTTCATTTGCAAGTCTTTTTTTTCCTTATAACTTCTATCTCCTAGTGATTAATCTTCATCATAATACCCTGTTTATTTTATTTATGCAGAATATAATCTGTGATTATTTGCAACTTCCTCATCATCTCCCTTCCACTCAAATATACCCCCATGGATATCAATGTCTTTTATTCAGCTCTGTAGCCACTCTGCTTGGCATGTAGCAGGCTTTCAATTGTATTTGTTGAAGAAACACACGGATGAACTAATGACTAAAAATTGAGTCTGGTTGAAATAATTCAAGTTCTTCTTTTAACCTGTCATCTGCCTTTTTTTTGCAAGGATCTTGATTTCTCTCTTTTTAAAAATTTTTTTTAGTTGTAGTTGGACACAATATCTTTATTTATTTTTATATGGTGCTGAGGATTGATCCCAGTGCCTCACACATGCGAGGCGGGCGCTCTACCAATGAGCTACAGCCCCAGCCTATACCTTGATTTCTCTATAAAGTCAGCTTCAAATGAGCTGAAACATGGAGTATTTTCACTACTGCTTTCCTGCCATTGCTAATGCCCTTAGTGAATAAAGCAACAGCAACAATAAAGAACGCTGTCTGCATAAAGGGCCTGTGTTCCAAAGCTTCCTAAGTAACTGAGTCCCAGAGACCCAAGCTGAGGTGTAGACAGAGATGACAAAAATGCCACTTGTCCAAATCCATGCTGTGCTTTGTCATCTGTAATAACATATTGTTCAGAATCTCTCAGTTTTAATGAAAACAGCTTGTTTAGCTTCTGTCCTTAAATGCTCTGACCTCTCTAACCTCTTGTCCTGCAGGCTGGACAAACATGGGTACCATGCCATCAAGCTTACTGTATTTCATTGCTTTACTCTCTCCTGGACCTTTATGCGCTTCTCTCCCTCCCCATAGCCACAGAACAAAAACAAACAACAAACAAATAAAAAAGATCGCCAATTCTTGCACATCAACATTATAATAACCTTTAGTTAACTAATTCTAGAAGTCTACAGTAGGGATCCTTAGTTTTTACCTCTTTAAAGAATAACCTTCTCTATAAATCTGTTCTTTGATATTAGGGGCTTCCTCCATAGCACATTGGAAACTAGCTTTTAATGAGCTGCTTCCAAATTTGTAGAAATATGTCGATAATATTTTTCCTAAGCAGATTCTCTTCTTTAATCATGTCCCCGTTCACATGAGTACATAGAATTTGGTCAGGTGTAAGCACACTGAGGAATGAAGAGTGGTCTTTCGCACCACCTTTCAAGTTCATCCGTGATGGAACTTAGTATTTCAAAAAGTAATTCAATCTAAGCTATTTCTTAATCACTCATATTTGGGTGAGGATTGCTGTCACTGGCTACTTTAAGGGGGACTCTATGAGCATAGATGGAGCCAGTTACATTCTGTACATTTTTTCTTTGATCCACAAGCATGGTGGCTCAGTTCAGTGGAAATCCTCTTAGAATAGGATTAGATTCACAGATCCAGTTATTTCTATCCCCTGCGAGGGATGCCTTAGAGCCAATTAAAGTCCTGAAATTCCTGCAGGCCATATAACACTGATTTATTTTGCAAGGTCCTTGGTAATGAATTTTACATAATGGGTTAAACTGATCATAGAAATTTTAAGTAGAATATGACTGGTCTTCAGAAAAAGGATCTTGTGGGTTTTTTTTTCTTGGGGGGTGGTGGTTCTGGAGATTCAATTCAGGGGCACTCAACCACTAAGCCATATCCCCAGCCCTGTTTTGTATTTTATTTAGAAATAGGGTCTCACTGAGATGCTTAGCAACTTGCTTTTGCTGAGCCTGGGCTTTGTACTTGCCATCCTCCTGCCTCAGCCTCCCAAGCCACAGGGATTACAGGCTTGTGTCACTGAGTGTGCGGTGGATCTCGCTTTTTTTGATATCCAAATTTCTTTATCTGATTTTACTTTATATTCTTTGAATACTGTACATCATTTATTGGAATAAATTAAGTCTTTTAGACTGAAAGCATTGAGTAGATCTAAATTTTATCATTAGCTATAGGCAATGTATCAAGTTTGATACATGAGTACAAACCACATGTTAGGGCTATGATATTATTTTTATATGCTTTCTAGTTTAAGTAATTAAATCTACATGAATTTCATTATCCTGGGGGCTTGGAAGCAGTACAATATTATTTAAAAATGTAAATTTTTTCATATCCCAGCATGAAATTATTTACTTGGACTGAGGTTACTATGGTAGGCATTACAAGAAGTATATATAAATGGTCTCAAGATCTAGGATGGGAGAGGGACATAAATAATTTTAAATTAAGTATAGATGGTATAATATAGTTAACTGAGAGTTTAAAGAAGTGATATTTTCCTTTCTCAGAAATTATTAAAAATGATCCCATTATTTTATTTTATATTACTTATTTGGAAGAATGGGCATGGATTCATCATGTGACAATGTAGGAGGTTTCGGTAAATTGAGGGAAAGTAGGTTTCTAGGAAAAAATGTTCTGTACTAAAGTCTAGAGGCTCTGTATTCTACAGCTAAAATGAATTGCAATGAATATTAATATATTGAAGATGATGATAAACTGTGAAATAAATGTACGATTCTCAAATCTACCTGGTCATTTCCATGTGCAATCCTTCATTCCTTGGGATAGGTGTTTTCCGATACAGTGCTACGCTACATGATTTAAATAAAATATAAGGAATTGTTAAAAATTGTTAGAATTAGAATATAATTTAATACCCTAGTGTGCCATTGAAGATTTCTGAGTAGTAAAATGACCCTTTCTGAGAAGTACTTTTGGGGGATTAATCCTGCTGTCATACATTTGAGGCCAGATGTGTGAGGATATAGGAAGCAAGGATCAAAAATGGAAAGTGAGAGTGTTTCTTAGGGGACTATTGCAGTTGTGTGAAAAATTATGAATCATGATGGTCTGAAGTGAAATGGAAAGAAAGATGCATTCACCAACTTTGAAAGAGGAATGACATAAAGAAGAAGAAAGGACTGTGATGTTTTAGGATTTGTTATTCTAATTAACAGACTGAATGGGATTTAGGTGTCCATTTAAAATGAGGTGTCCATTTGATAATGTCTAGAAAACAGTAATAAATGAAGATTTATAACTTAGGAAAAGGATTACTTCAGGTGAGCAAGAATTTGAATGCAGCACAAGTAAAAATGGTAGCCAAATCTACAGAGGTAGGGGATATGGCAGAGAGTATGTAAAGAGAAAAGAGAAACAGTCAAAATATAAACTTTTTGAGGACCCATATATGTTGGCCCTGATGAAGAAAAATTTCTCTGGGAGAAATAATGATGTAGTAGGACAGAAGCCAAAGACTGCAAAGTTTCAAGTAAAAGGTAGAGTTAAATACCATAGACAATTTTAATGAGGTGAGAACCAATGACTTTCTTGAGTAGGAAGTCACAGGTCATCTTCAAATTTATTCAGTCAGAATTTGCAAGAGAAATACCCATTGTAAGAATCTCACAATTTCTAGGTTTCCTTGTAGATCCTAAAAGGAAATATTGCTTTTGTGGGAAGTTTTGAAATGAACGTGAAAGAAATATAGAGGCAGCACAAGGGAAAAGCAGGTCTAATAGAGGTTATTTTTCCTGCTTTTTTGGGGGGTGGATGGTGGTAGAGAGAAGAGGTTAAAGGAAATCAACAGAAAAGACCAATATATTACAAAAAAGTGTCAAAATTATTGCCTCTACATTCTTTATAAAGTCAAAGACAGCTTCATTTAAAAAAATCTTAAATAAATGTATTAGTATGAAAGAAAACTTAAAAAGCAGGGGAATGCTCTTTTCTCTAGCAAGAAGGAAAGGTTTTCTTGAAATGGAGGCAAAAGACAGGGATCTCCTTTCTGCTATTCTCAGATTTGACTGATATTCCAGCAAGGAGGAGGGCAGGAAGAAGGACAGCCCAGTGCTGCTGTCTCATCTGCTGCAGTACTCGGGTCAGACTGGACTGAACGCAGTCAGTAAGCAAAAAGTCAGAAAAGCTTAGTGCTCTCTGGTGGAGCATGAAGGGGTGCCAAGGAAGCATTAGCAAAAGAAACAGAGCTGTTTATCCAAGCTGTAATGAAGTCAGAGGAAACATGAGTGAATAGCCTGGAACAGAATGGAACCCTCTCAGGCTGGTGAATCACTGGTCTGGGATGATGGGTGGATACCAGGATATATGAGCAAAGGGCATAGAGGAATGGAAATTAAAGAACAAAATAATTAAAGCATAGAGAAATCAAATTAGGATCAATTTGATGCTTGGCATTGTTGATATCTATTCCTTCTAAGCTGTGAAGAAATCTGCAAGATCCCAGCCCACCGCTCTCTAGGAGAAGACAAAGTGAGAAGATGGGCACCCGGCAAGGTCAAGGTTCCCAGTGATCACATCACTTCTGTTTTGGTGTGGTACAAGTTGTCATCAATTCCTAGAGCTCTGTGTTTATTTGATTATGTGTTTTTGTGGACTCACAATCTTGATGAGGGCAGTAAGGAGTAGGTAAAAGGAAAACAGAGGTTTTGTTTCTTTTCTGATTTAGGGATGATGTGTGTTTCTGGTTATCTTCCAGAAGTGATACATTGGATGAAATCAAATCAATAGATTTATTTTTAGCACCCCCCATAGCACTCATCTAAGCTACATTTAACTGGGTCTGTTTTGTTTCACTCAGCACCAACTCCATCATCAGTGCTTAGTGATTATTATAATAACATCAAGTTCTAAATGCCAGATGTTGAAGTTGTGAATTCCATGGTGCTTCATTCAGAGTGGTAGTTCCTTAGAGAGGATCTTCATGGAGGATCTTGAGGATATCAGAAGGAGTGATAAAAATGTTCCCTTTTATCCCCTTCTACTTTAGCATGGTTTGTTGCTCCTTTTCAAAAAAAATGCTTATAATTAATAGTTCTACAAATGTTGGTATTATAAAATTTGTATGTTTGACATCCTTTTCGAGTGTTTGTAAATAGTCAACTCTTATGCATTTTAATGTATATTTAGTGACTATTTAAATGCTATTGAACATGGTATTTTTATCCAACAGTGTGTGATTAACATTATTCTCATTTGGAAGTTGTGTGGTGTAATTTTTTTTTAAATTTTAGGGTTAGAAGTTGGGAAGATATAAAGAAATAGATAAAGTATGCAGTTTGTGAGTTGAAATATTAGTTCTTCTGAACATTTTGAATATATGATATTCATGGTGCTATTTTCATTCTGTCTTTGAAAAATGTCTTCATATGATTGATTTTCAACATTGAGCCAAATTGCCTCAGTTTTATGGGAACATATTCTTTTCAATAGCAACAAAATATTCTTCGATATTTTAATCTTAATAACTGAAAACTATTCAATATATGCCAGATTCTCTGAGGATCTCCCATGGTAACTTTTATGGAAACGTAATTGTGATTTGGGAATGAAATACAATTCTGAAAACTCTTAAGGAACTAAGACTTGGTCTTTAGGAGACTTTAGTATCAAATTTGTTAAGCATAATCTCTGTCTGCTTATTTAATGGAATTTCTTCAAGTGATTCTTTCAAAAGAGCTTTTGTCATTCAAGTCATATTTATAGAAACTTAGAAAAGTTGTCAAATACTATCTATCTGTTAATTATTTATTTTTGAATGACAGTAGCATTTTTTTTCAAAAGAAATTTATGTTTCATGTGCAAAGAAAGTCTACTTTAGTTGTAAAGGAAGAATAAGTTAAAGGAGTGGATTATTTTAGTGTCATAGAATCAAAGAATGGGAGCTCAAAGGGACCTCAGAGAATATTTAATCCTGCTCTTTCTTTATAAAAGTATGGAAACTAATATCCAATATAGCTGTCACTTGTGCAAATGGCTCAGACACTTTATTAACATGTATTGTGATATATATATATATATATATATACACTAAATATTTTCATAATGTTTTATTTTTGTGCATTACATAAATCAAGTTATCGGATATTGGAGTTATTTTAATCATTTTTGGTCATGTTACTTTTCTAATAGTCACTGTTCTTACTATCTAGGCTGGGAGCACATTTTGTAGTATAATCCTCTTGAAAACATTTTTAAAAATTGGATTCTAGCTAATATGAGTAGTCATACCATCCGTTCTTTGTGATATATGACTCTCTACATATACTCAATTATAGAAAATTTGAGTTTATCAGATCTGCATGAGTCCACACTATTGATCTCTTCTTCTGCCTTCCTCTCCCAACTAATTTTTTAAACTGACAGGATTTACTGGTTTCTGCATTTAATTCTATAAAAGATTTTTTTCTACCGTGTTCCCTCTCCCTACCCCACTATGAATTAGCCTCCTTATATCAGAGAAAACATTCCAGCATTTGGTTTTGTAATGGTCATCATTATCCAATGTACATGTGTGAAGACACAAATTGGTGTGAATATACTTTGTATACAACCAGAGATATGAAAAATTGTGCTCTATATGTGTAATATGAATTGTAATGCATTCCGCTGTCATATATAAATTTTAAAAAATTAATAATAAAACATTTTTTTAAAGATACTAAGTCTAATTTTAGTTAGAAAAGAAGAATAAGTTCAAGAATTTCGTTATACGTCATAGTGATTGCAGTATATTGCACATTTGAAAAAAGAATAGATTTTAAGTGGTCTTACCAAAGGGCAGGAGTAAGTATGTGAAGTATTGAATGAGATAAGTAGCTTGATTTAGCTGTCCCACAATGTATACATATACTAAAACATTATGCTGCTCAGCAAAAATATGTATGATTTTTACTTGCCAAAACCTATTAATAAAAAGCATGTAACTAAGAAAAATTAAACAGATGCTAAGGCCACACTCATTTAAAAAAAAAAAAAATCACTCCTATGGCTCCATGACCTTGCTTTTGATTTAGTTTTTGCCTGAGGCAGTGTCTTAACTTCAGAATCTTTTTATCAGGCTGAGGATTAAAAAAAAATATACAGGTACAGTAGTTCCCTCTGTTATCTACAGTTTTGCTTTCTGCTGTTTCAACTACCCACAACCAACTGTGGTCCAAAATTTAAAAAAAATAAAAAAGGAAAATTCTAGAAACAAACAATTAGTAAATTTTACATTCCACACTTTTTTAGTGAGATGATAAAATCTCACACCTTTCAGTTTCTCACTGTGGGGAAGGAATCATCCCTTTGTGCAGCCTGTCTGCACCATAGGTACTAGCTTCCTGTCAGTCACTAAATAGCCACTAGCATTATCAAGTCCATTGTTGCAGTGCTGGTGTGTAAGTATTGCTTATTTTGTTGCTGAACAATAGCTCCAAAGCTTCAGAATAGTGATGCTGCTAACTTGAATTTGCCAGAAAGAAACTGTAAACTGCTTCCTTTAAATATAAAGGTGAAAGTTCTCAATGAGTAAGGGAAGAAGATCATGTCCTGAATGTTAAGAATATTCTCCTGTAGCCTACATTCATTCAAAAATGTTTCTTTGTATTCTTAGGAAATATAAATAGGAAAAATCTAGTATATAGAGAGTTTGATACTATTCAAGGTTTCAGTACTCCACTGGGAGGCTTGGAATATGTTCTCCAATGATAAGTGGGGCTACTGTAATTTTCAGTCTTACAAGTCCTGTAATTCATGTTCCTTTCCACTTTTATCTTTGTTCACAAGCAGAAAGGATATGTTATGGATTTACAGTTTCTTATAGGAATTTATTAAATGTGGCTAATTACAACCAACTCCTGCTACCAACATACTGTATACCTCTTTTCCCAGAGCCTCAAATATCTTGTGTGCATTTTCAGCCTTTCAGATATCGCAGGCAAGTTTTACTGAATATTTTACCTCTGCTTAACATAAGTTGTCATGTTTCTAAACTCATTATTTTACCTTATAATAACCATATTAGAATCAGCTGTAGACTACTTATTTCTCAAGGCAGATATAAAAACCAAAATTAGGGGAAAAAATAAATGTGTAATATTAAAATAGTATAATGATACTCTAATATACCAAATTAGTATAATTATGGAGACATTTTTTCTACAATCTCACCCAAACACCATAGACTATGTATTTTATTTTTATGCATTTTATCACATAGGTAGAATTTTCCTCTGATACTGGTTTATATCACCATTTTTTCTGAACATTATTTAATAAATGCCAATAATTTTTATAGTTATTGTTTAGAGTATATAAAAATTCTATCAAGTGGACGACCATGTATTTTTAGCTCCTTTAAAGAGGTGGGAATTTAGATCATCTTTAGTTTCCTCCTATATACTATAAGTATGATCATTCGAAGGGGGTGGGGGCAGAGACCATGGAGTCATAAGACTATAGTTGACAAAATGTTGAGTGACAAGGAGCTGTGTCATAATTAGAACAAAATATATTCAGGATTCTAAAGCGAGCAATGGTTCACAGGGGACTGGAGGAATCAATAGACTAGTGAAACTCATCTTGGTGAAATGGAAGATCATGTCCCTCCATGCCTCTGGCCAGGTTGATCCACCAGGCTGTGATACTTTTAATTCTGCTCCAGAACTAAAAGTAGTCTATCTTATAGAAACTTTTAGGAAATCCTAGCATATTTATTAATCTTATCATTGAGATCAAGAGATGGTATGGATTTTTTTTAATGATTTGATTTCTTTTTTTCAAACAGGCATTTTAATAGAAAAACCAGAAACATATTTTCTGACTATGTAATCTCCCTAGAAATATTCAGGAATTTATTTTAAGTCTCCTTCCCTAGGGCCATTAATGATGTAATCCTTTCAAAACACCAGAAAATCTTTGAAGACTAGATACAAAATAGAGGATTCAAAATCTCTTAAATATAATTTCACTTTTTTTCTAAGTATACCAGAGAATATCACTAAATATGAAACATTAGAGAGATATTATAAATGACTTTCCAGTTATGATCCAAGGAATTTTAAGCATTTTAAGAAGAACCTCAGGGACTATTTCAGAGGGAGTCAAGGATAGCTGATAGGTAGAGATCCAGGCTCTGTGACACTCCATGGCCTTAAACCACAGAATCTGGTTTGGGTACTAGGATTCTGAGTAAGACTTGATTCTTGATAGAATTTTGTGGATTTTAAAACTGTGGTGGTGATAGCGGAGGCACAGAACAAAAACACATTGTTTACATCCACTCTCATTGTGGAACCATCTACAGTGTTCTTAAGTCCTGCTTGATCAGGAGAAGCAAAAGCTGCCAAGAAGCCAATAGCTAAAACTCTCAGATGAATGCACCTACTATGTTGTGGGGAAAAAGTAAACTAAGCTGTAGATCTTAACCTCAAGAATCAGAGCTCCAAGCAAATATGTTGTATCTGTTATAATAAAAGCATGTGCCAGGAGTAAGGATTGTGGTCAAAGTCATACTTCTTGCATGAGAGAGGTGATACTTGTACCTCAAATTTTTAACAGGAGTGAGTCACATGGAATAGTGAAGGACACTTCAATTGGAAGTAGTAGCAGTTATGATATGAGGTTATGGAACATCATGATGACTTAAGGACTGCAAATAGCTTATTACAATTATTATAACAAATATTTGCAGGTAGATGTGTTACAAGATCCCAGACCATGATTTTCAAACATTAGTGTGGATGAGAATCACCTGGAAGACTGGTGAAACATTTATGAGCCTCACTCCCAGAGTTTCTCATTCTGTAGGTCTAGGGGTGGGGATGCCCCAGAAGTTGCTTTTCTAACAAGTTTCCAGGTAAATCTTGTGATGCTGGGGAACAAAGCATTTAGTCCTTCTATGTAAGGGAGGGAGAGAATGATAATTTTCTCTCCTTTCTTTCTGAGTTCTTAGCTGGAACCCCTGTAACTAAAGACAGAATAGCAGGAGAAAAAGAAACAGAAGTTGAGTGATGTCTAGCTCACTTGCACACAGGTAACACTTGGAAAGTGAGTAAATCTCAAGGAGTTGACTTTGAATTTAGGCTTAAATACCATTGTTTACCAAAATAAAGAAGTCTTCTGGGAAGGACCATGAGGAATGATGCTCAGAAGAGAAGGGAGAACAAAGATAAGGCTTCTGATGCAGACTTAAGTCTTGTGTTTTCCACTGAAGAGCCTCCGGTGAGGTAGTCCTCCTCCTTTCTGTACAGGGAAACCACCTTTACAAATGGTGATTACCTTTGTAGATATAAATTTCTCTCATGACAGGATAAGTTTCAGAGTTTCCACTGTGTCTGCTCTTTCTCAAAATAAATATACTCAAAATAATCCTTATGCCAAAAAAGGCATATTTGGATGTAGCATATTCTGGTCTTCTATCTTTGTGGTTTCAGATAGCATTTTCTGGTCTATTACAACCAGTAGCGAATGCCTATAAGCAAGGTCTGATTTTTTTTTCTAAGTATGATGTAAACCTACTATCAGGAGAAAAGCATTAAGAAAAAAATATGAAAATTTGACTTGTATTATAAATAGAAGTACTTGCAAGAACAATTTAACATATTAGAAAACATGTGTGTATATTGTTTTGTATTTTAGCATTTATCTGAAGTTTTTAATAGAAAAATAAGATGTATTCATTTTACAATATTTAAACATTTCAAAAATGCACAAATCATAAATAGCAACTTTCCAAAGCTACTTGCTATTAGTAGTTTTTAATGCATTTCTGAATAATTTATATTCTTTTGTGAGTATATATATATATATATATATATATATATATATATTCTTGTGTGTATTTATAACACACACACACACACACACACACACACACACTGCAAAAGTAAGGAGAAATCTCATTCTACTCCTTCCAAAGTTTTACTGGAATGAACTGACAACAGACGGATTAATAGGAGAAAAAGACTTAAAAATTTATTTCACATGAACAGTGGGAAATCCCAGGAGTGTGATTATTGACCATATTAGTAAGGTGTGGACACTTATCTATCTCAGACAGGGACATGTAGGGGAATGTTGCATTCTTTTTGAGAGGTAGTAAATGGTTATTAGGAAGGAGGAATGTCTCCCTTATTAGGGAGACAGATTAGCTTTTAAATGATTCTTTTAGAAATTTGAATGAACCCCCAAAATAGACATCTTGTGACAAAACTCTATCTAGGTACAAATTCCTCAGTGGTCTTTTCTGCCATTGCTAATTAGATACTAGGGAGAAAGAAGAAGGTAATTGTGTTCTCTTCGGCAAGTCCAGTTTCAAGGCCAATAAGAGAATGACAGAACAAAGTTTTCCTCATGCCTTTGGAAAACAGAGGATCAAGAGAAAAAATAGCCGGTGGTGGAAGAGTGGAGGTCAGAAAGATATTGATCCTCCAGCTCAGCATGTCAAAGCGCTACATTTTGGGATGTTCAGATCTGCTTCATTCCTTTTACATTTGTGTCAAATAGTACTTTGTTGTGAATGTACAATGATTTCCCCATTTGCTGGTGACTTTCTCTGGACATTCTGTATGTCTTGGTATGCTTAAGCAATTGTGCCTGGAAGAAAATCCTTACAGTGCAATTGATTGTTCATGACTTTTAAAAATGATATACCACCACTATTGTTCTAGTCTCCCAGGGTGGTTTGTAACAAATTACTATAAACTTGGTAGCTTAGACTAATAAAAATTTATTCTGAAATTTCTAAAGATCCAGGTGCAGGACGAAACTTCTTAAGGAGTCTTTGTGGGAGACCGCTCCTCTTTAACATCTGATGTCAGTAGTTGTTTTGGTATTTGGGGGCTTGTGGTCACCTCTCTTCCTATTCTGCCTCCATCTACATATCAACACATCTATTTCTGTCATCTTTAATGTCTGTCACTCTCAACTCACTCTGCTTTTCTCAGTTGTAAGAGTACATGTGTTTGAATTTAGTGCCCACCTGGATATTCCAATATGTTTCTCTGTCAAAATCCTTAACTTAATCATATTTTTTACCATATAAAGTAAGATTGTAGGTTCTGAGTATTTGGATATGGACGTGGTCACCATTCAGCTTGCTCTACTTGTTTTTACACAGTTCTAAAATTAAAATATTAGAAAATATGGGAATTGTTTTTATGAAAGTTTCAGCTCCAATTCCTCATAGATAATCACATGCTGGTTCATATTATTTTTCCTAATTGGCCAATTCTAAAATAATGTCAGTGAGCATGATCCTTATTATCAATTAGAATTCTCAGAGTCATTTTAACTACAGCAGTAATTTACATCTAAAAATAGGATTTGTATTAACAACATTGTGTGGACCGTGCTCGATGGATATCTTTCTTGCCTGGATGTCAAAGTAAATCAGTCCAACAGATTGAAAAGATGGTTTACTTTGAACAATAAAATAGTCTCCCAGGACTAGATTCCAATTTTAATTCAATTACAAGTTAGAAAAGAAAAGATTTGGTTCAATTTAATTCCTGTTATAAAATTGGGCAAGTTGTCTCCTAAACTTAAACACCATACATTAGTTTGACATTGCTAGATTCTTTTGTGTAAGAAAAGAAAGTAAAAAGATCAGTCTATTATTCTTTAAAAACATATTAATTTGTTCAGGTACAAACATGGGACACTGTTTAGGTCAGATGTGAAAGAAGACATGTGCTTTAATGTAGAGCATCCAGATGAATTTATGGTGAAGTCAATAGTCTCCTAGCTCATATTGATTTAATCTGGTACTTAGTTTTCTGAGTACATTATTTCTAGGCAGTATATTGAAAGATAAACTTCTGGACAGTGTAGGCTATTGATAAGGCTTCCAAGAACTGATGCATGCTTGTTTAGGTTTGGGAAATTGAAGAAAGGATTATTCACAAGGTTAACAGAGGAATATTTCAATATTCTGTGCAACTGAATGAGTCTTGAGTAAAACTAGAGTCTAGCATTGCTAATAGTTTTATTACTTTTGGATCCTGCATCTTTTCCATAAATTAATCAACTTAACTTATCAACCCATATTAATTACAGAAGACAAGAAAAAGTTCTTGGGCATTAGTATGTGTTCTATCATATAAGTTGTTGAAAATCACTTGAAATACTCAGATTTTTTTATTAGCCTTCAAGCCTTTCTTTTGTTAATGATAGCAATACATTGTAGCCTCTAGACTCAAAACGATAATAGAAAGCACTGATAAATATAAATAAGCTAGAGAAAATGTTGAATTTTCAAATTACTTTGAAGGATAGTTCTAGTTTTTGAATTCCAAAAAGTAAGTATATTGATTCTGATGGACATGATAGCTAAAGGCTATGTAATAATTGAATTTGAAAATTCACCACTGAAATGAAACTGAAGAAGTGTAATTGTGTGGAGAAGAAGCAGCCTCCAAGTTGGTGTGTTAAAGTAGAATCAGCCCAGAGTGACCCTAATAAAAAGATAGCAGTCATGGTACCAATTTGGTTACCTACTGAACAATACACTTGGAAAAAATCCCTTTGCACCTCTGATCCTTTATGCCTTCATCTATGAAATGGGATTCAAAATAGCAGTTTCTCTGAATCTGTGGAATTATCAAATATCAATAAAATTTTAGAGAAAAATTGAAAGATTTAAAACATTATTTTTCTTGCAGCCAGTGATAAGTAAAGTTTGTCATAAAACGTGGCATATAAGGGGGACAGCTAAGAAGCAAAATTAGCACTTACTACATGCCATCTGTTAGGTATAATAATTCACATGGCTTTTGTAGTTGGAAATAAGCCTTATGCCTACTTGGATTTTAGGAAGCTGTCCCTAGAAGAGTTATTTTCTCAGATTAAAAAAAATGTCATTCCATTTGCTAAAAAGTTGATATTCTACTGGATTTTTAGTTAGATGAAGAGATTCTAAAACACTACCTTTCCTTTTTAAGACTAAAGACCTATATATTCATTGCATGAGTAGTTGATATTGATGTGTTTAGAATAGACCATGATAGTTTAGGATATGTAGAGAAAGAGATGTAAAATAAATTAACCTAAGTGTAACTACCAAGCAGGGAACTTCTGGCTCATTGCCCCATTAGTTGAAAAGAACCTAGGGTATGGGTTGCTCTTTCTGGAAGAAAATGGTCTCGTTAAGGCAGTGTGAAATTTCATAGAAATGATGAGCATGTAGAATTTGGACTTCTCAAGATCTCTTTGTTCTGGTTCCTAAAATCATGTGTAAATTGAGTGTAATCAAACATAGACTAAAGGGGGAGGGCCCGGTTTTCAGATGTGCCTCCCACTTTCCCTTGAGGCTCTGCCCTGAACCCAGAGAAGTTCTCTCTCCAGAGGAGATGAATAGAAAACACATTTGTTCAAAACATAAAGGTCTTCCTCATTTTCATGGTACTTGAGGGTGGGATGAGGCTGCATTCTTGAATTAACAGTGCCCCCCTTAAAAAAGCTGCAGAGGCTCCCAAGTTCCTAATGTGACTGGAGCTGCTATAATCAAAGCTGTCTTCAATGCCGTTGCTGTCAGATTCTAAGATTTTAGATGTGACTTTCAAATTCCTTTACTCATCTTTTTCTAGCCGCCACTGTCAGTTTCCACCAACTTAGCATTTAGATAACATTTTCTCCATCCTCTAATATAAACCTCCCTTCACCTGGTGACTGTTGTCTTCCTTCAGGACTTTAGAACATGTGGCTCTGGGTGCCAGGCATGTGACTGTTGATTTAATTGAAAGAACTGACTCCTTCCTAACTTTAATCCAGTCATATGAAATTTTGGCCCAAACAATATTACCTCTTAGTATCTAAAGGTCTACATATTCAGCATCATATTGAGGTTGAAATAAACATATTTGATGTGTCATAGACTCAGCATATTCGTCTATCACCCACACCTGATTAAAGAAGTTTTAATTCTGAAACAGAAGTTCCATAAAATAATTTTTGTTTGTTTACTGCCCATTTTATCTCATTACTAACACATGTATACATTATCAATGCTATTTTTAATAATGTTCTTTTAAACTTTGTATTTCCATTGTTATTGGGTATTTGTTTAGTTGAATTTTAGAGCAATCTGTTCAATACCTTAATGGGTCTAGAGAATTATTTGAATGACAATTAATGCCAATCAATTTTCTTTTTCATAATGAAAGATATACAATATACTCATGTACACATGTATGTATACATGTGTGTATAAATATATATATATATGTCATATATATATGTCTGATTCTCCTTTACCTTATAGTTTTTCACTCATGCACACATTTTCTCATCAAATCAATCCTCTCTCTCTCTCTCTCTCTCTCTCTCTCTCTCAGAAAGAGTCAGTTTTTTCTCTCTCTCTATATATAGATGTATATACATACATATACAAGCATATTAAATTTTACTAATTATTAAAAGATGGTCACAGTTATCGGAATTAGTTAATGCTAGTGGCATCAATGAGGCTGTGGAATTCAATTATATGTGTAACACTTGTTTTTCTATTTCTTTAGATAACGCAGAGCCTGTCTACCTCTCTTTCTTTGCTTTGCCTTCAAATATTGCACTTCAACACAAAGTGACTAGGCTAAAAGATTCCACAAAAAAACCCAAAGAAATCCATTCAAGAAGTCATCTATCAACAGGTAAAAGTATATTTTAAATTCTGTTTTTTCTTGGCTGCACCCACAAGTGAAAGGAACAAAGCATAACAGCCACCAGTTGTATAAAATATTACAGAATTGTGCACAGGAAGAAATCATGAGGCCAAAGAGTGTGTTTGAACTGTATCCTGAGTATTCATCAACTCAAGAGTTGCTAATAAGGAAGAGATGACAATCTTGGTGACAACCTTTCCAAGGGCTAATTGATCTGGCCCCACTTTCCAATGAGTTAGTTAAGAGATCAGAAGATGTTGAGTTATGTGAAAGAAACAAAATAGGTACTAGGTAAGAAAGTGAAGAGGCATATGAGTGGTGACTTGCAATCTGGAGCATGCAACTGTAATTCAAATCAAGGAAATATGGGGGGAATAGAGAAAAAAAATATATATATATAGACTAAGATAGTGAACTGACAAACTGTGACAAGAGTAATACAAAAACAAAAAAATTGAAAGACTCAATTGAATAATGCTATTTTATAAAAAGGAAAGAAAGCTTTTGAAAAGGTTGAAACGTGTTAACATCTGAGAAAATGGATCGACTTCTATTACAAATAATATAAAATTCAAATAGTTAATGATCTGAACAACAGACCTGCAGTTTGAGGCTATGAACATTAGAAAAACATGAATGTAGTAGGGAGACGAAATCAGACCTCTTCTCAGGTCTTCCTGGAGGATAGAATCTAGAGAAATGGGAAGTAGTTCATTGTCTATGGAAGGCTGATGTGCAGATCAGAAACTGTCTTTCAAAGTTGTTAAAGACTTTTCATTTGATAAATGACATATGTGGAAATGATTAATTCCTAGAGTAGATGAGTATATGCTTGTGTTTCCATGTGTTGTGTGTGTATGTGTTTATTTGCACGTGTGTATTGGAGGTAAAAATAGGAGGAGTTAAGGGAAAAGAGAGCTAGCATAAGTCATTGCTATGCATTTTTACTTCTTTCAGTTTTTTGGAAGCCTCTATTTTTTGAGCCCTTTTTCTAGATTTCAGTAGATTCATTATTTACCTGTGTCTACATTAGTCAAGATTTATTCAGGAGATATTGCTTTTCTTTACTTTTCATTTAGGATGTGATCTAAAGTCAGCCTCTTCTCAGGCACTTACACCACAATTGCTATCAGCATTAGCTACATGGTATTGCTATCTCCTTGTAGAAAACATTTAAATTAAAAAAAAAAAAACAAACCTATCTCAATCAAATGTATGTGGGCCCACATTTTATTTGTTTATATATTTAACTTATTTTATGGCAAAACAACATATTATATCTCATTGTTATTTGGAAGTGTACAAATTCATTTTAAAGCTAAAATTATAATTACAGAGAGAAAATTACAGCAAGTAGTACAATTGATAAAATAATTTCTTTCCAAGCACAAGTAGTTACAACTAAAAGTGTCCTACTACACATCAAAAACAATGCTGAGAACTTGAGATATAGTGAACAACTTGTTATCTTGGACTAATGGCAAAGACATACATTGAATAAACCATTAGAAATGCTATTTGAAGGTAACAATTTTATAGAGGTTTCAAAATTATTAATTGAAAGAATGAGAAATTTGGAGCAAAAAATATATTTTCCTATGGTTTAGATTGAAATAAGAGGTGCAGGAAAAAAGTACTCACTGAAATATAACTTAGAATATCAAGATACAATGAACACTCTACCATCCCTAGGTTTAGCAAAATTACATGGGCAATAGTAGCTAACAAAATACTGTTAAAACTGGTCATGTGGCTATGTATTTAGGAGTTAAAAATAATAAATGATAAATTCAAATGATAGAAATGTATCTATATGTAGCACATTTATTTATGTACATTAAATTTATATACATTAAAATACATATTGAACATACATATAAAAGTGTAAATATTTGCTGTATTCATTATTTCATCAATTTCAAGAAACACATTGCTTCACATCTTTGAAGTGAGGATGTCTTACACTGGATAGCATATTACCATCAGTTTTGCCAAAGTGGCAATCATGACAGGGTCTTGGCCTATGCATATATAAATTTGGTGCATAGTCAATTGATGATTGGTCAATTTTAATTCCTTCGTATTTGAGTCAACAAACCATTTATTGCCCTTTAGATAAATAAATATAAGTTCTACTTTCTTTTTTATTTTTCCTTAATATCTTCTGTTGATACGTTCTGTTAAGATCAAGAAAATATTGGTGTCAAAACATAGAATGTCCTGAGCAGCTTGGAAGAAATTGCTGGTGATATTGATGGAGCACTCTGTAGAGATGCTCTTGATAGCCCAGGGGAAAGTATCTTAGTATCATTGAAAATTATTATTCAAAAGGTGATTCAGAAGAATCATCATCTGATCATGAAAATATTTATGAATATATAAACCAGTTGGAAGTTTTTATTTTTCTATTGGTTACATATTCGTAGGTTCAATTTTGATAGAACTTGAAACTGTCATTTCCAATTTTGCAACACAATTATGTACAATATTCACCAACATGTTTGTGATAGTTTAGTCCAGTGTTAGGACTGTGGGTGATTTTGTTTTTCTTTATTATCTCCATTTTTCATGTTTTTAAATTTTAAAATTCAGGCAACACTCTTTATCTTCTTGTTTCAGTTACCTACTGTAACCATGTAACCTTTGTGTAATCTACTCAATGCCACATTTTTTACATTTTTGTGCCTCTTTGTTAGTGAATTTGCAGTTTAGAATGGCCTGCCAGAGTGCTGCTGATGTTCCCCAATGCAAGAAGCCTGGGATACACCTTAGAGAGAAAACATTTGTGTAAGATAAGCCTCATTCAGGCATGATTTACAATGCCATTGACCTTCAGTTTGGTGCTAATACATTAACCATCTTTAAGTGGAAATACACATCAATGAGGTTATATATTGATTGATGAAAATGTGATTGGAGTCGCATATAAACTCAATCCCATATTTCCTTTACAAGCAAATGTTCAGAATTTGTTAATACTGGGTTCAAGATAACATCATAGAACATACCTCCAATGAATAATAAGAATCCTCTATACTCCAAAACATCAGATTAAAAAATCTTTAAGAATATTGTCTACATGTAAAATTATAATATTAAATCAAAAATCTATTTCTGGGAATACTTATAAATGAATCTATGAATATAAATATTTGTATGTAATATATAGAATAAAAACATAGATTTACATGTAATGCCTTCATTAAATTACTATTAAATTTTGCCTGTTGGACTTATACATATATATTCTATAATCAAAATCTTACATAAAATATAAAATATATTTAGTTCATATATTACATACGAGTTTGTGAATATATACACTAGACAGCACATGCCCAAATACATATACTGTAAAAATATAAATACAATTAATTTAAAGCTTCTCATATAATTTGGAATAGTTGTTTCTTAGAGAGCAGGTGTAATCTGGAAGGGCAGATAGAAAGCATCATATTAAAAAGGTCTATTGTTATTTTTCTGAAGCCCTAAAATTATTCAGCATTAGCAGAAAGACTAACATTTCACATTCAAATTCAACTACCATTTATTTATTTATTTAGGGGGGTTACCGGGGATTGAACTCAGGGGTACTCAACCATTTAGCCACATCCTCAGCTCTATTTTGTATTTTTATTTAGAATCAGGGTCTCACTGAGTTGCTTAATACCTCACTTTTTCTGAGTTTGGCTTTGAACTCATGATCCTCCTGTCTCAGCCTCTGGAGCTGCTGGGATTACATGCATACACATCGAATCTAGCTGGGATTTATGACTTTTGAAATCACTAAAAACCAAATCACCCAGTTGAATTTCTAAGTGTTTACTATAGCAGATGTGATAAAAACTACAAAAATTTACACTCATGAATTAATAATGAAAGATGTATTGGCTTCTTTTATGCAAGCAGGAAAATTACTAAATAACATTTTTAAGTCTGTTAATTGTTTTTACACTCTACAATAAACAGTAGTTACCACACAAATGTCATTTGGTATTTCTTCAGTATTTCTCCAGAAATGTTTTATTTTCATTGTCAAGCAATAAGAAAATTGGATATTTCAAAATACAATAAAATTTAGTAATCTATTGATTCGGATGCTTTAGACAACTTTCAAAGGCCAATTGCCATTTTTAGCTTATTTAACTCATATATAAAATCCACCTCTTTTTTTTTTCTTAGTGTTAATGATTTTTAAAGAAATTATTTCTAGTGTTATAAACTGATGAGTAAGGAGAAATAAATACTATAGAAAAAAAAGATGGATAATTTTAATTGTTTCCAAGAAAGCAAAAATGATTATAAAAGCAGAATATAAATATACTGCTAACATTCATATTTAAAAAAATAATTATTGATAAGTTGTGGTATTTTGGGTTGCTTTTGGAAATTTTAGCATCTTTGATAAATATTAAGTTAATATAAATTATTAACTTAATAGAAATGTTTTTGTCCTGATGATCATGATTGACCAAGATATGCATTGTATGCATAGTTTGTGGTTAAAGCATTTTACTTGGCTTTGTTATAATAGTTTCCATGGTATTTTTGGTAGATTTCTTAAAAATGTGTCCTTGTGTTAGTTTTCCATCACCATGACAAAATACCTGAGAAAATAAATGTAAAAGGAGGAAAGGTTTGCTTTGACTCTGATTCATGGTTTCAGAGACTTCAACCCATGGCTGCTTGGTCACTTGGTCCTGTAGCTTTGAGTCCACGGTAATGTAGAACATATGACAAGGAATATATGATGGAGCAATGCAGCTCACTTCATGGCAGCCAGGAAGAAAAGAAAGAGGAAAGTGTTGAGGTTCCAATATCTCCTTCAAAGGCACTGACTAACTTCCTGCCACTTGGCTCCACCTCTTAAAGGTCCAACCACCTCCCATTAACACCAGAGGCTGGCAATGAAGCCTTTACAATGTGAATCTTTAGGAGATACTTAACATCCAAATCATCCAACAGTCACTAGGAAGAGAATTTTTCAAATTATTTTCTTAATGTTTGAAAATCAAATGTTATTGATTATTTTTATTCTTAAGAATAATATAGATATTCAAAGAAAATGTGGCAAAAATGCCTAGGTTTTTCTTTTGGTTTGTTTATTTTGCTTCATTTTATTTTTGAATGTTACCATTATTTCTATTTCTATTTATGTTACTAATTCTATTTATGTCAGCAGTTATTAGTGAAATTTATTCCCTGATATTATTATTTTACTTAGATCTACTTTCTTAATATATCAAGTTTTTCTCATTTAAAAAAATAAAGTACCTTAATGGGTATTTATGGAAACTAAATTGAACAAGTACATATTTACTGGAGATAATAAACACACGCTTAGCAAAATATATAGTCAATATTTACTGAGGTAGATTCTTTGTTCATTAATTGAATTATTGGTTAATTTGAATGTCATACATTTAAGTCAGTTAAGAAATGAGCAGTTTGATCTTTTGAGACTATTTCATTTAATTAATGTTACTGTATCTAGAGCCATGCTTTCTATATGTACCGACTAGAATAATAGGTACATTTGTCATTTATACCCTAACTTCTTTTAAAACAGTAATCAGAGATATTTTTAAAGAAAGCCATTTATCAAAAGAAGAATATGCAAATAATATATGTAAAATAGACTGAAAAAGAAAACAATATATAGTGTAAAAGAAGAAAAGTTTTCTGTTGACCATGGTGGCAATTGAAGGTTTTGATCATTTAAATTTGATTTACTCTTTTTGCAACTTATTTTGAGACCTTGTCTCTAAATAAATAAATAAATAGATAGATAGATAGATAGATAGATAAATAGATAGATGATAGATAGATAGAGCTATGGATGTGGCTCAGTGGTTAAACATCCCTGGGTTCGATCCTGGTGATTAAAAAAAAAATAACACAATATAACTGTTATTTGTCACAACATCTATGAAAGTAGAAAATAAGGATCAGGTCCTATTCCCCAATGTTGAAGACTGAACACCCAAGATACACCAAGTAAGAGCAAAAAGGTTTTAATAAACTAATCCTGATTTCCAAGACTGGTTTCAAAGAAGACATTATATTAAGTGATGCAAGCCAAACATAAAAAGAAAATTACTGCACAGTCTCATTTATATTTAAAATTAAAGAACTTCAAACTTATAGAAGCTAATGGTGAAACAATACTTACTGGAGTAGAGGTAGATGGTAGAAATTAGATTTTGTTCAGGAGTATAAAATTGCAGTTTATAGAGTGAATAAGTTTATTGTATAATGTACAACACAATGACTACTTAATAATATTGTATATATTCTGGAAATTTGTGACATGAATAGCTTTTAGGTATTGTCAATAACAACAAAAAACAAAAACAGAAATGAAAAATGGTAACTATATGAGGAGATATGTTAATTAAATTGAAGGTAATGATCAGTTCACTCCGTATATGCATATTAAAATGTCTTAATTTGCACCTTAAATATGAATTTTTAGGCAAAAAAGAAAGTTATGACCATATTCACAATCATCCAAAAGTGAAATAACAGTAGGCAATAAAAATGTAGGTCATTTTACAAGCTAGATTTTCTGAAAATGTGTGGCAAAATTAGCTCTTTTTTTTTCACTTATTTCTGATTTTTCCCTCTACCTTTCAATTAAGGAATATCTACATATAGAAGATATTTTATTTCAATCTAAAGAAGGTACTTAAAGTAGTGGCAATTGTATATATCTAAGAACTAAGCAAGCCACATCACTCTCCAAAAACAAACCAACAAACTAGGGAACCAAATATTTTTAATTTAATCATGTGGTTTTAATATTATATTACTTTCTTCCATGGGAAAGTGGATGTTCTAAAGCCTCAACAAACAAATGTATTTTGGAGATTTTATTTTATGTATCCTTCATAAAATGGTAGGCAGCACCAGTAATAGAAGTATATTAAAACTAGTATAATTCCACAGAAGCATATAATTTTTAGTTTAATAGTTTAGAAAATAGATTCAGACAGAAATGATTTTACAAACTATCACTTATTAAAAATAGAAAAATTCCAGAGTATGCCTATTAAATGTTTTATAATTCTTTATATTTATTATCTAGTCCTTTGAAAACTTTGTATACATAATTTTAAAGTCAATATTTTGAAAGTAAAAAGTATTTTATTTTAAGTGGTGGCAGTTTCATTTTCTTTATGTTTGGAAAATAAAATTGAAATAGTTTTTATTTTTTGGTTGATTTAGATCTAAATTCTTAACTTCACTTCAAGAAATTTTTGTCCCATAAATTAAATGCTTTTAGTTTTTAGTTTATAGTAGTCCAAGTTATATACTTCATATTATTTTTCATAGATTTTCTGAATTCATGAGTATAAAATATTAATGAAAAATTGTATTGTAGTTGTAACTGGGAAGTACTATTTTAGTAACTAGCAAGAGTGACATACAAAAATGCAAATAAGGTTAAACTGTTATTCATTTTTTTGTGTGTATGTAGGTTACTTGAATTTGAAATACAGGAACGAAATGCCACCAATGCCAAGTTCCCCACCTTTATACCCACCTCCTGATGGAGGATGGGGCTGGGTTGTGGTTGGAGCATCTTTTATCTCCATTGGATTTTCATATGCATTCCCCAAAGCCGTCACAGTATTCTTCAAAGAAATTCAGCAAATATTCCACACCACGTACAGTGAAATAGCATGGATATCATCCATTATGCTGGCTGTTATGTATGCAGGAGGTAAGGTTCTTGTCTTGGATTAAGTAGAATTCTGGATTAGGAAAACAATTCTTCATGCCACAGTTCTACTGTGTGATTTATATGCAGTATCCTGGTATATATTAAAGCCCTATTTTCATGGTACAGTCACAACCAATCAAAAGTATTACTAAGAAATTTTAAATGATTTTAATCCAATATCTCAAACTATTCATTTTGAGCTTCTGGCATTGTTTGAATGAAAATTTATTTGTAAAAATCAAAATTTACAAACTTATGAAATTTTCAAGGTAAATACTTTTCTATTTAGATTGGAATAAAAGCTGCACTAGTGTTGGTATCATTTCTTATTATTGGTCTAGCTGGGAGAAATGTTTTTGTTGTTGTTGTTTTTTTTTTTGAATGAGAAGGAAACTTGTTTAAGTTGCTGACAATTCATAAACTCTGAAAGTACTTTACCTTACACTGCAAAAATGGATTGTTATTCACATTCTAGAGTCTTTCAGAATCAGGTAAGAAACAATTCCTTATTATTATAGGTCTCATTAAATATGACATTTTTTATTTAAATGGTTGCCTGATAACATGTTTTTATATTCTATATTTTAATGATGGGTATGAGTCATGAGGAATAATGAATATATCAAAATATCATCTCACTTCTGAATGTTAAAAAAATGGAATTAGTACATTTTTATGTGGCTTGTCATCTTTAAATCAGTCTCACTAGCAGACCAGACTGACTTACAAATTTTTTTAAAGCCATTACTTAAAATACATGGATTTTAGAGTTTTCATTTTCCAAATGGATATTTAACTGCAAGATACAATTATGGACTCAGAATATAAGAATTTAAACAAATCATATAAATTAGTATCATTTTTTAATTTTAGAAGTAAAGATGATGTTGCTCTTACTGACAGAGATATAACATTATTGCTATGTGTCCAATATTTATTAATATTTAGTTTCAGCCAAGGCCTCCCTCATCACTTGATATACAGGGTATGACTTAATCCTCTTAACCTATGAAATAAATGTTATTTTCTCTCTCTAGCTGATGAAATGGAGAGATAAAATAGCTTTACTGAGTCAAACATCTCACTAGTGGCTGATAAAAGTGGTACTTCAAATATTTAATCACTGTATTCTCTGCCTTTCTCTTATCTTCCTCTTTTCATCTAGAAAATGACAGAGTCAGAGCTAACTCAGGCCTTCTACAAGCCCAATGCAATGTTTTTTCCTTCCTTGCAATGTAGTGACTTATGTACTACACCCACCAAGGTCATTTGTTCAGTGACATAATAATTATTTTTAATGATGCTATCTTTTCATTGCACTATCAACTTAAAAAATATCCTGAAATAATCCTACTGTGTGTGTGTGTGTGTGTGTGTGTGTGTGATGTGTGCATACACACATATGTTGATATTGGTGTTTTCTATTTTTTATTTATCAATAATTTTAGATTGATCCAGCATGGGACTAGTTATGTTTAACTGATGTATTTTTATTTTAATATAAGTGGCATCTTCAGAATGCTACTTGGACATGTCAATAAGAAAATCTGCATCTAAAACCCTTTTTAAAAATCTCTTTTATATAGTTGCTGTAAGCATTTAGCAATGGTGATTTTTTTTTTTTATGAAAAAGGACAAGAAATATTGTGCTTTGGGGTTTGTTCTTTCAGCCAGAGGGTGAGGTTTTCTTTCATAATGCTCTGCTAGAACAACACACAAGTCATCTTAACTTGAGCTCCAAAAGCTCTTAATATAAAGGAATGTAGTGTTTCAATCCCCTCTTAAATACGCAATACCTTGATTTATTTTTATGTGATGCTAAGGATCAAACCCTGTGCCTCACATGTACAAGGCACACGCTCTACCACTGATTTACAGCCCTAGCCCTCCCCCTCTTAAATACAATGAAAAAAGAATCTTCTAAGTGACTTAATGTCAGTATATTGAATTTAATTGGACTTCAGGTCCTATTATATTCTTAATTTTATGTTGTACAAATTGTTGACTAACTTATAGGTAAGACAAAACCTGATGTTATTAAATTAATACTTGACTTAGTTTTTTGCACACAAACCCAAAGACTCAGTGGCTTAAGGCAAGGTAGATTTGTTTCTTACTCAGCAGTGTTTCCTCTTGTGGCTATGCCATCAGTTAAGTCTTTGTAGATTATTCTTTCAATCTTCTCTGTTTGCTGGACAAAACAAAGGTAGACAGCATGGATGATCATAAACTTCATTTATGCATACATCCCATGGGTCAGAACTCTTAAAACTTCCCTACCTAGATTTAGGGACTATGGGAAAGGCCAGAATTCTAGAGGAAAACTCAGAGCTGCATGCATCCAGCCATTGCTGGACTGAACTTTATACCTCACCAATCATTTTTCATAATCAAAAAGAGAATGGGTTTATGGACTTGCCATGGACATATGACAGCCTTCTACTCCCTGGCTGAATATAAAAGCATCATAGAAATGAAGAATGATCTGAGTTTAAATCACTATAAAATATAATTTTAATTTCCTCAAACCACTAAAACTTGGTATGAAATGATAAATAAATACCTGCATTATATTTGTCATAAATATTTTTTCCTTTTATTTATACATTTATTTTCTTTTTTAAAATGTATGGTAAAAACTCAAAAAGGTCCAAAAAAGATTTCTTGAAATTCATAAATAAAATGGTAGTTTGGTAGTTACAAATTTTTAAAAAGTTGCCTTAAACTATTTAGGATACTAGATGAATAAAATTCATCTAAGTTAAAAATTGACAGATATTTGCTTCCAGTAGTTCAAGAAAGCAACGCTAAACATGTGAAAATATTTAGTGTTTAGTAATTGATGATGGTAATATCTAGGTGAGATCCTAGTACTTGGAGTATTTTACAAACTCCTCAGTTTTCATGGCCAAAACATTTGGTATGTCATCTGTGATCATGGAAGAAAGTTGGGGATTTCAGAAATTTTGCTACGCTTTTTTCTTTCCCTTAAAACTGGAAATATAGTTTCAGATTCTTTGCTTAGTGGGTAGAGATGATTATAACTGCTATATCTACCATCTGATCTAGATCTCATGCATTTACATGGCTTGTTGGAAATAAAATTAATGTATTATCCTGGTAGTTTTTAATCTTTTAAAAAATTAATTTGCACATTTTAAGCTATAATCCCAATGTGAAAACAGTCTTTGTTATGAGTGTGCATGATTTTTTTCAGAAACACAAATAACCATTTAGAACAAAAAAGCCTGATAGATTCAGTTACTCTAAGGTGCAGGTTATTAGTTCTGCTACTCAGATTGCAGTGTTTTTTTCCAAGGGCAGTCCATAGATTTTTCTGTTTGGGAATAGAGGGTCTCCTGTTAAAAATGTATAATTCCAGGCCTTATCCTCAATCCCCTCATACCAGAATTTTTGTTGGTAGAGTCCAGAAACTTGCATTTTTAAATAAGTATATTTGAAAATCATCTCACTTTATGTATAATATATGGGTTTACTGCTATAGAAAACATCAATGCTTGATTGAAAAATATTTACATATTTCTCTGTAAGTTTTGAAAGATCTTCATGTTAGAGAAGCATTTTTGGTTGATGATTATAAATTTGAAGACCATATGAGGTCTTTGAGGTGAAAAGGCACATCACTTACTATGAAGTATAATGACTCTCTACCAAGCAACTGAAATATTCTGTTCAACATAATGCTAATTACATTAGCCTGGAGAACATTTAAGATCTGACACACTCATTAGGACTTAGCACTCAACCTATTAATCACTATGGTAGGGTCATTGAGTAAGATGGAGCGTGTTCTCAGGCCTGGCCTGTGATGTCAGGGCTGGAGTCTCTTGTAGTAATTAGTTGGCATCTGGGCCTTGGTAGCAAGGTATTATCTTTTCTTTTGATGTCTGAATTAAAAATGAAACTAATAAAAGGTAAGCAGGAACGATGGAAAAGAATGCAAATTATGTTGATTTCTTACTTTATCCTTAGAATAATGGCACTAAATTACAGCAACCCATCTGGCTGTCCATATGGTCTCCTGGAGTTCTAGCAAATTTCAGCAAATAGGTCAAGCAAAGTGGTCACCCTATTAATACAGTGCCAAATAGCAGTAGAAAACATATTATAATTTAAACTTTCTACATTGTTTAGATGGAAACAGGGATTTATTTTGTAAACAGTGATTACATAGGATAATCTTTTAGTGTGGTGTTTGTCTGCTATTCTGTTGAATGGGGATCCAAGTATGGTTGTTTAACTGCACAAGTACTGAGTTCACACTTTGGCCTACCCGTGTCTCTTATAGTTTTTCTGGTAATATCTATTCTGCTTTGAAAGAATCAGCTATTTTGGAGAGCAGAATTAGCTTTTTTTTTTTCTGCCTGGGAACTTATTCTTTTGTTTTATGTAAGCACTGATTGCCAGTTGTGCTAAAGTAAGATTTTATGTTGGACCACAGAACACAGGGGGATAGAGCATTAGACCACTGAGCTTATTTTACTGAAGGCCAAGAAGAAAAAAGATTTAGCATAGCAGGTTGGTGGCCTAATATTTACCGGATATTTTTTTGGTCTCTTTAAAATTTAAATAAGGTCACTATATTATTATGTTTTGTGCTCTAAATATTTTGTAGACTGAGAGAAACTATTAAAATGATTCAATACTGCTCTTAGTAGCAATTTAAAAAAAAAAAGTGCATTCCCATTCCCATGCTTGAGATAGATTGGGCTTTAACTTTACGAAGCCAGAAAGCCCAGCAGGTATACTTGGACAATCCTGTGTAAGCAGTCTTGACTTCCTGTATCTATGCCATTTAGTTGTTTTGTTTATTTGGTTTTTGTTTGTTTGTTTGTTTTTAACATGAGAATAGATGTTGCTAATTTTTTCCTAGGAAATAAGGTATGGTGTGGCAAAAACTATCATGCTCAACTTTTATCCCCTTAGAATGAGATCAAGTGACTAGTTTGGGCTGATTAAACTTGAGTGGAAGGACATGCAACCCCTGCACACCTCCTGGAAGAAACAGTGTGAGCTGGTGTGCACATTCTCTTCCTTTCTTGTCTTCTGCAGCAGCCAGGTTACACATGGCATGGCTAACAGTGGAGGTCCCTTTCCTACTCCAGACATTGAATAATTAAACAATGCTTATTCAGTTTCTGAAGATTGTTATAGAGATGAACCTAGGATGTATTGATCATAAGAGGAAATCTTTGTTGGATAACTACCATATTACTTAGGTGAATTATTACACAGGTGCTGGAATAGGTTATGAGATGTCTTTAGTCAATTCAGATTATATCATAAGAATGTGTGCACATGGGGTACTTCGTTAGATCTCTGTTGGAGAAGAGAGAGTCTTTAATATTTAAAATGAAAAAGCAGTTGTACTAGATGTCCTCCTCGACAGTTTTCATAGGTGTAAAAGTGAGAGAGACAGGCTCTTCAAAACACAGTACAGAGAACAAATCATATCCCAGGAGATTTCTCTAATTAAATGTCCTTCATCCATCCCAAGACAAGGAAAAGGTCAAGGACATATGAGAAGTATGCTTAGGGCTTTGAAACTATTCCAGAAGATTCTTTGCCTACAGAGGGCTGATAATGTACTGCAAATAATATCATATTTTTACTAAATTTTTATTAAAATAATGCTTTCTGACTAACATATGTGCTTTAGACCGTGAATCTTTCACTTACTGATTTATAAAAGACACTATTTTATGTGGTTGCGTTTATTATTGCAAACGACTGTAACCTGATTCAAATACCCTTCAGCCTAGAGAAATGTTCGCATATACAGAGGAGAAGAACAGATACCACTGTCCTCCAGGTCAGCTAGCACCAGTGATTCTATTTGTTCAGTTTGTTGCTTTCTTGCCTCTTTCTTCTTCTGGAAGGGCAGCTTCATTTATTTATTTTGGTATCTTTCCCCAGCATAAGGAAAATAACTGTGGGCATCTCAATCTCATGTTTCAGGCTCAAATTTATCTTGACAGAGTCTGTCCCTTTTCTCTATATTTCACTTTGGCAAATTCTAGGGAAGATAAAGAGTACCTGACCTGGTTTGCTGGTGCCTGCAGGCAGAGGATCATGGAGGGACTAATATTGGCAGTCTGAGTAGAGCAGTTCTCTAATGGAAGGATGATACTATTTCCAGAAGAAAGAAGGTTACAGAAGAGACAATAGGGCCTTACTATTGAACTCTTTTTCAAGAGATTAACATATTATTTTTCAAAAGTAAAAGCATGTGTGGTATTTTACTAATCACTCATGTATAACCTTTCATTTAGATACTTTATGCCTTTTGGCATACACTATATGCCCCAAAGCACATAAGGTATTTAGACACTCTGTTGCCTAATGACATACAGTGTTTAGTAGCCACCCAGAAGTCTCAAGTGCATCTTGTGGAAGTTGATGCCTAGAGTGGAATTTAGATATGGACAGTCTTGGAATCTCAAAAGGCTTAATTAATGACTTACTAGTCCAATGAGAGGCAGCAGAGTATTTTAAGTAAGATAATGAGCTTCAAAATTTTGAAATTGAGACTTTGCCACTTGATTGTTCAGGCTTTTTAACACTTAACCTTGTAATTTCAGTTTCTTCTTGTGTAAAATCACAAAAGAGAGGAGGTGTGTGTGTGTGTGTGTGTGTGTGTGTGTGTTTTAATATATACTCCTCTGGTCAGGGTGACTATCATTAATAGATACCAAGATTTGAATTATAGGAAATTACAGTGTATTAGGACGTTTACTCAGTTTCCCTGAACTAGGGCCATGAGTCAGATCAGAAATATTAAAGGTATGAGAAATTTAAGAAATGAAGACATGGAAATAAGTGAAAAGCGGGGCCCAGTGGGATGATCCAGCTCTGGTAGAGACTGGATCTAACAGCAAAATACAGCCCTTGCTCTTTATTTAAATAGGTGGGAGCACCAGTAGGATTCCAGTGAAGAACTTCCTGAAGGAAACAGGAATAAGGTGGCAAAGACAAGGTAATTAGGGGTTAGCAGGTTATGCCCACCTCCTCTACTTCCGGCTGTTGCCTTGCGTTTGCACTTAGGGCTCTGTGAGCCAATGAGCAGAGGGGGGTTCAGCATAATCTGAGCGGTCTCCAGTAAGAGTTCTCACCAAAGCAACCCCCCTGCCTTGAGATGGCTCAGACAAACCTATAATTCATTCATGGCCCTCCAACAACAGTGTTATAGAGCTTGTTGCCACTCCTGTTCTTGGTATTATCCATTATGCAATGAAACCACAGATAAGGAACAAGAGAAACAGAGCAAACTGTGCCAATAAAAAAATTGGGAAATGGGGTAAAGCAAGAAATATAAGTAGGTCAGTAGTCATTCCTAAAATAAATTCCAAGGCTCTTTATTTATATATGCTGTGGCATTTCCCCCAGGCCTTCTCCTGAGTAATGAAGTGGGCACTGGTCATTCATTTGGGTCATCCTTTGAAAATCTAGTTCAGAGAATTCCTAATTTTATCATTTCCCATCTTCCTAAGGACAAAGTCAGACATTCAATTTCTCAGAATTCCTTGTACTATGGACACAGACATATGACCCAGGCCCTAACAATTCGGTGCAACAGGTTGGTTTTGATTTAGAAACTACTGATGGGAAGAAGCAGATATGTCTTGTAATACATTCAGGTGGAATGATTATAGATAATCCATAATCCATTGGCATTAAAGTAACATCAATGTTCAGGGTCAGTGGGGCTTGTGATGTAGACTGTGGTATGAGCTATTTGTAGCTCATGTCCCTAGTGGAGCAGTCAATAATAGAGCATGATTTGGGCAGACCCAGGTTTGGGTTTTTGATTCTCCCTCTTGTTCTGTGACTTACTTTTATGTTCTTATTGAGTACTTTCTTCTTTAACTCTGGGATAGAGGGTAGATATATGTGGAATTGAGCTCCTAAAAGGTCCTACTGAGGGGAACATGGAATACTGAGTTGCAATTGTTGTTTTGAAAACTTCCTATGAATGTTTCTTCTATAAAAAGGAGCTTTGCTACTCCCCCTGAAAACATTTATATTAGGATTGAGAATTAACAATAGTTCAATTAACTATTCTGAAAGGGTCTTGTAAAATAGAAATTAAATTTCATATTTTCACATGCTGTGAATGACAAGTTTGATGTATCATGTCTATCAAATACACTTTAAGTACTTGTTTCATTATTATAATACTAGTGCCTTTGGCAGAGTAATTGCACTATTCCAGAGAGGTTTTCAAGTGATTAATGTAGGTGGCTGTCCTTAAGCAAGAATTTGCCCAGCTAGTTAGAAGTATATGCTGCAAGAATACGGTTCATACTTTTAACCCTAAGGTAAGACCACAATGATGGCAGAAACTGGTCCTGCACATTTATTACTCAAGTATTTATGGTCACCAGAGGTAAGTATGTCCAGATAATTCAGTGTCACAGCTGGAGAGAAAAACCTTTTAATAGTTTCACTTATTTATTTCACAAGTATACATTGTGCATCTACCGTGTGCAAAACACTGGTGTGGCCCTGGGAAAGTCACATGGGGCCATAAGATACTGTTTTCAGAATATGAAATAGCTATTTATATGTTTCCTTTTTAATTTAAATCATGATACGTATTAATAAAGAACCAGGAGGAGTCATATTGCTAACATAGAAACACATAGCTGAGACATCAGGCTATATCTTCTTGATGTCTGATTTAATTATAATGTTGATTCACTAACATTGAACTTATGGCCAAACAAGATAAAATAGTCCTGAATGAAACTCATCTAACTAATATATTTTCTGTACAAGGCAACTCACTGCCTTCTTGTGCTTAAGAAAACTAACAAGTGCTTCAGCATTATGCTTAGGTGCTCTTTTAAATAGTAGACTCACCAAGACAAAAAGTAAAAAAAAAAAAAAAAAAAAAAAAGAAATTGTGGCATAACATACAGCATGAAAAAGACACATTCGTAGCATGAGAGCTGTACTAAGAAAGCAGAGCATTGCCTCTACTGACAACATATATCTCAGGCAGTGTAAATTCTTCACTTTGCGCATACCCACCAGTGATTGTGAAAGCACTGTGAGTATTGATTTGGGGGTTATAAATAAATTTTACTGGGTGGCAAATTTGCAAGTAAAGAATCTGGAAATAATGAGGATCAACCAGGCCTATATAACCTTTCTCTGATAGAATTATACCAGATACATTGTATTTCCTGAGCTGTGTGTAAATATTCACAAATATTCAGCATTTTTATTACACTTGTTTTATCTGTTGTTTGTTGAGAGTGGGATAAGTCTGCAGAATAACAAAGCTAATTTACATTAGCAGTTATGTAGAAAGTTCTTAAAGGCACACAGCTTTGCTAAGCTGTTAAAGTAGTAATAATTACACGTAGACTCTTTTCAGTTACTAGAAGGACAGGGTAGTACTTTGGAAAGCTTCTATGGAAGCAGTGATGGATTTTTGAAAACTGATGAACAACTAACTGATGATCCACAGTTTTGAATTATGTTGATTAGAATGTGCTGTGTTTGATGACTACAGCACTCTCTTGGTTCATGTCATTTTGCTTTGGCTTCACCTCTCCTGCAATCAGTGATTTGATTAGAAGCACTAAATAGAAGCGATCTGTATATTTTCTCAGCATGCCAGGAAATGAGTTTGCATTCCTAGAAGGCTGAAAAGGAATAAAACCATCCAATACAACTCTGATCTACTTCAGATTTTTCTCTTCTCTTACACGATGAGTAAAAAGCTTCTGTAAATAATACAATATTTGAAATATGGATAGTGAACAAAAGGGAACAAAAGAAGAATCACCATGTGGGTTTGATATTTCAGATTTTTCCAGTCTTCCACTTAGTAATCCAATGTTCATGTCAATAACTGACAGTGATAAAGAAATATAAGAATCATCTATAGACTAAAGCAGTGAAGGTATCCTTTTGGTATATTAGGAGGGGAAAAAAAAGCCATACATTAAGTTCAATCCATCAATTTCTTGTTATGTATAAAACTTTTGAAATCTATTCCAACTTGGGTAAGCTGTTGTGATATTGAAGAAATATGAAACAGTATGTGTTTTGGCAGTGACAGTTGTAAAATCTACGTAGCACAAACAACAGATGGCTGCTAAGTTGACTTTGGGGCAAGAACTGGGCTACAGAGGCTGCTGTTGAAACAACTCTTAATCAATGTTTAAAATTTCTATCCTCTTCCAAAGAGCAAACCTGGATCTGGAAATAGGATTTTTTTTCTTTTTTTGGTGGTGCTCGGGATTGAACCCAGGGACTTGTGCTTGTGCATGCTAAGCAAGCACTCTACCAACTGAGTCATATCCCCAGCCCATAGAAATAGGAATTTTTTAAAACCTCCCTTGGTGTTCTTTGTCCCTTGTTGTCTCCGAAAAACTTTTCCCCCTCCATCTGGAATATGCAAAGGGTTGAATTTTAATAACTTCATTTAGGAAGTCCTTGAACACTTGGAGGTTGTCATTAACCTTCCAAATGCCTCTTGGGCACCAGAAATATTTCACAATTAGTTTAAAATATGTACAAAATATCTACATAGAGTTAATTTGGCACTTTCAGATAAAGAAAAACAAATTTAATGCAATGACTAAGATAAAAGAACTGTAAGCCTTTCTCATGAACACTGATCCATGCTAAAAATATTAAATACCTTTATGTTGTGGCAAAAATATTACTTAGATATTTTTCTTAAGTCAAGCACAGTATGTTGTAGAAGCTGCCTAAAACTTTATAAAAGCAGCATAACCTCAGTCCTTAATGTTGGCTTCCAGTTTGGATCAAGCACAGTTAACTAGGAGCTTGAGGTGAGTCATGGGTGTTTGTGAAACTGATTTCCCTAACAAATATTCCTGCCCCTGCATGTGATAAACATTCCAAAATACACACATGTGGAAAAAAAAGAAAAGGCTTTATTTGCTTCTATTTTAAGTACATATTTGTGACCTCTTATTTTGTCTGTATGGTATTATTCTCTTAGGATGATGGAATGAAGCAGCAGGTAATGTTGTACAATTATTTGACAGATTTTTTTTCATCTACTTGTAAGGAAATAAAATCGAACGTAGACATTCTTTTTTCCCCCTGTATATATCCTGCAATCAATTATCAGGAGGTAGTCAGTAATAGCAGTCAGGAAATCACATTTCACAAAGTATCTGAATTTCTATTTGGTTCCAAACAGTACTTTTTATTGCTTTAGCAAAATTATATATATATACACATACACACACACACACAGATATAGATACAAAAGGGACCAATAGTATTTAATAAAAATTCCTTATCAATTCACCTTTACTGGAGATTATTATATTGTGAATCCTAAGAATAAGATAGCATGCTAATTTTCCAAGGAAATATTGAAAAATTAAGTCTTTCAGACTTTAGAGCTCACTTTTCTGTTCACTTTTATGTATTTATGGCATTAAATTTATTACCACCATATCCCTTCCTTTTCTAATCTCTTCAGGTTAGTATCATGTACAATTGTCATGTAATCCATCAATTTCTTGTTGTCTATTATGGTGTCACTGTCAAAAGAACATAGAACTGTAAGGAAAATAAATTTGTCTCCATTTAGATTTTTCTTACATCATTGTTAGTTATATGTTTTTGCTAGACCAAAGTTTTTATTAGTTATTTTTAAAAATATTTTTGGTTGTAGATGGACACAATACCTTTATTTATTTATTTTTATGTGGTGCTGAGGTAAGTGCTTGGTAAGTGCTCTTACCTAGCCACAACTCCAGCCCCATACTAGTTATTTTTATTTATTTTTTTAACTCACCTTCATGAACTTGGTTTATGTTTTTTGAAAGAGATTTTAGTCTTGTGAAAGAATAATTATTTTGCATACCAATAAAAATATTTCTCTGTTATTGAAAAGGATCAGTCATGATAGTTTGAGTTTCTTGTATCACTAAAATAAAATAGAGAATGGGAATATAAACTTTAAGTCAGAAAGATTTAGTAATGACCTGTTTCCAGTATCTCCTTAAGCATATTGTCTATCTCATCTATACCTTAGTACTTTCTTTACAATATGGTGAAAATTATAGATTGCAAGCCAACACTTTATTATACTGAAAAATAAAAGGGAGTCTATTAAATAATACTATTATTAACACTACCATCATCTAATCACCTCTCTTTTAATCATGTGGCCTCTCAGTACTTAAGCTCCTTATCTCCAGGAAGACACTAACTCTCATGTTCACTCCTTAATCTTGTCAATACCACTAATTATGAAAACTTAATAAAATTTTAATTTTCTCACATCTGACTCTCTAACCACCAGGTTCCATCTTCCAGACTATTTCTTCTAGTATTATAATTCTAATAATCTTTCAACCTTATTGGTACTATCAGTCTATTGATACTGTCACATTTATCACCGTTCTTTTCCATATTACATTTCCCCTTCTTATCTAGATAAATATCAGATTCCCAGTGATTACTACTTTTTTGGGTAACATTTCAATTTGCCATCCTACTACTAAATTTCCTCTACCCATTGATGAAAACAGAACTCTGATTAAAGCTAGCTTTCCATCTGCTCAGTCCCTCCATCTCCATGCATGAAAGTAACTGAAGAAAAATAAACTGTAGGATTCCCTGGTCTCTTTTAATTAATGATTTATTTGATGCCATTAACCATGCCTTCTCAGGATTTATTTCTAGTTCTTCCTAATCTCCTTAAACCTTCAACCTTGGGAAGCTTGGAACTTGGATTTCTTTTCTCTCTGCACTTGATTTTGATTTTTAAATAATTTTAGGATTTCAATTTCTTTTACATTTCCAGTTTGGTCATTTACTTCTCATTTCATTGAATTAATTATTTGTATTTTTTTTAAGTTCACAGAGCCTAATACAGTTATTTTGAATTCTTTGTCATGCAGTTTCTATAGCTCTGTTTCTTTGGGGTCAGTTAGTGGGGGATTACTGTGTTCTTTTGAGGGTATTTTTTTCCTGATTTTTCATGTTTCTTGTTGCATTACACCAATGTCTGCACATGTGAAGAAGTGGGGACTTAATCTGGTTTTTGCAGTCTCATCTTGTCTGGGAAATCCCTTCATTAGTCAACCAGTCCAGAGATTCTGGACAGGCTGTCCAGCATATCTGAAGAAAAGTTTACTGCTGGAGTCCTTGGGCAGACTCATCTAGTGCCTGGGTTAGCAGGTGGATGACCTGGTACCTGGATCTGAAATATTGGGCCTGAAGCCTGTATCTCCTGGTTGGACCTGCTGATTGGATCTGAAGAGGTGGTCCTGGAACATGTTCTATAAGAGGATATCTGGAGCCTGTGTATGTGGATGCCATTGTGAATCTGTGTCTACAAGGGCTGACATATTCTGGGGTGAACCTGGAGTTAGTCCTCAGGTCAAGGTCTTGGGTCTGTGGGGACTGGTCTGGAAACAGAACCTGTAGGACTGGTCTTGGAGTCTCAGAGCCTGTACTCTGACCTGGCTCCAAAGTCTACATGAGGTAGGTTTGGATCCTGGATCTGCTGCTAGGCTTAGGATCTCAGGAATTGGGGATTGGCCTAGTGCTGGTCCTAGAATACAGCCGGGGACCAGTGACCTTGTACTTTCTCACAACTTTATTATTTATAGTTCATTACCTTCTCAAAGTCTATTTCCTTTCTTGAATTCTAGACCTGTATGTAAAAGTTTTCTTCAACATATTCACTCATATGCCTAAGCTACATTTTTAACTTGACATATCCAAAATTTATCTCCTAGAATTATCCTCCAAATGTGTTAAATAGACCAAAAAACATTGGAGCCATTCTTGGTTTCTCTTTCTCACTCTCTCTTTTACCTCAACTACCACTCTGCAAATTTGTTGCTTCTGCTTTTAAATATATGAAACATTTTATCACTTTTTCACCATTTCTGCTATGATTACCTGGTCCAAAGAACTATTATTTATACTGCAGATTATTATTGTCTTCTGTGCTGTAGTGTCCCTGTTTCTGAATATAATTGCCAGTAAAATACTGTTGTAACCTAAATGCAATCATGTCCTAAGGCTTCCCCATCTCATTCTGAATATCTGCCCTCCCACATTTCCTGCTTGACTTAATATCTCATTATTCGCCCTCTTTCTCATTCTTCTGTAGTTGTACTGTCTACCTGCTGTTCCTAGAATATGCCAGCTATTCTTTTACCTCAGGTATTTGTACTTAGCTTTCCCTTTACCTAAAATGATTTTCCCTTGAATTAAAAAATGTCTTTACCTTCTGTCCCCACTAGTTTCAGATCTTTATTCAAAATTCCTCTTCTCATAGAAGATGAGCTACTCCATCGAAATTTCAATACTACATGAACACAACTCTATACCTCTTTTATGTATTATATTTTTTCCTCCATAAAACATTACTATCAAAAAAACCTATCACTATCTAATTTACTTTTTCTAAGGATAGTACTGTCCTATAGAACTTTCTGAGGCAATCCAATATAATAAATCTGATTATCCAATAACTATCATCCACTATCTACATATAGCTATTGAACACTTGAAATGAAGACAGTTTGTATAAGGAATTGAATTCCTATTATATCGCATTTTAATTGAATTAGATTTTAAAAGCTGCAGTTGGCTAGTAGTTACTATATTAGACAGTACTCATTTGGGATGTAAGATTTTAACTTCCAACCAGGATATAAGCTTTATGAAAGGACTGGTTTTACTTAAGGTTTGCTAACTGCACATAGTAGGTCTTAAAAATATTTCTTAAGGGATGATAAAATAGATCATTATCAAAATTATTATAGCAATGATCAATAATCAAGGCTCTTATCCTAGATACATTACTTAATAATGGCTTATTGTTCAGGAATCTTTCATTCATATTTTTCTCTGACTTAATAAATGTGTATTGAGATTCTCTTATGTGCCAAGAACTGTACTTTATGCTGATGAACAAAAATGAATAAGAAATGATTGCTGATAAAGACTTTCTTCCAGTTAAGAAGAAAGAGAAGTAAAAATTATTGAAGCCATGTTACAGTCTGAAAGAAAAACATTAATTACCATTAAGGAAGTGAACAGAAACAAAAGGCAGCTGTAATAGTTAAAGGTGTATTTGATGGAAAGGAAAATAGCAATACTTCCTGGAGGAAGGAGGAGATTTGGAATGTTTAAAAGAATCAGCATGTTAGTATAAAGGCAACAGAGAAAATATTTAAAATTAATTCCTGAGGTCACTATGTAAAGATGAAGAGAATACTCAAATTCTGATAATCCTTTAGCTTCCTGTTACAAACATCCAAAGCAATAGTTGTCATCAACTATTGTTTGACTGTTTGCATTGTTCTTTCATTTCCATTGCCTGCCTTTCTTTCTGTATAGTAAGTGTTTTTCTGCTTATAGTCAAGGCACATTTTAGAGATTGTTATGATGTGGATATGTCATGTCCACCAAAACCTTATTTGTGAGACAGTGCAAGAAAGTTTAGAGGTGAAAGGATTGGGCTATGAGAGCCTAGTCTAATCAGTACATTGATTCACTTGAATGGATTAACTGGAGGTCACTGTAAGCAGGTATGGTGGCTAGAGGGGTGGGTCCCTGGGGGTGTGGCTTTGGGGTATATATTTTGAACCTGGTGAGCAGAGCTCTTACTCTCCCCCTCCTGGTGGTCAGGTCCTGACCTGCTTTTCCCCACACAATTCTTTGGCCATGATGTGCCTCATCTCTGGCCCAGAACAAGGATGTCAGCCATTTATGGGATTAGACTTCTGAAACCATGAGCACCAAATAAACTTTTCCTCCTGTAAAATTGTTCTTGTCAGGTCTTTTAGTTACAGTTGCAAAAATGCTGACTAAAACAAAGATTGTACTTATTTTTTTACAACTAAATAGGTATGGAGGTTATAAGGACTCAAAAATGAAAAATATAATGTGGAGATAAAAAATACATATGGATACTATGGATATATAATGTCTATTAAATATATGTTTGTGATGCTAGGGATTGAATCCAGGGCCTAGTGTATGTTAGGCAAGCATTCTACTACTGAGCTACACCTCCAGCCTTTATATTATTTTAATATTATAGGTAGCTCACCAGGATCATAAGCAATCAGATGCACTTCCCATGAAAATTTTAGAGCACAAAGGCCTGAATGGCAGTAGAAGTGCAAAATAGATTCTCTTCTCTTAAATCCTCAGCAAAATACAACTTTTATGTACATCTTTCTTAATACCACTGAGGATATAGTGATAGTGGAATAAAGAATACTGGTAGTATGATGAAGCAAGGTAACTTTATACCCTTCACAGCAACCAAAGAACATATTGGGCATTTCCCCTGAAAACTAAGCTTAATATCATGGTTGAGTACTAGCTTCAGAATTTATATATATAAATTCTGATTTATTTATATATAATATATATGTATATATTCTCCTATATACAATATACATATATATAAAAAATAGATAATAAAAAAGAATTATAATTTATTAATCTGATTTATTATTTCCCAAGTAAATAAGTATATTATAATATAAACTTACAAGCAGACATCCCGGAATCCCTTAGATGCTTACATCTGAAATGTTTGCCAAGGGGCACAACAGAACAGGGATAGAGCTTAAGGCACAATTGTATATTTATTTATACAGAGCATTATTAACTAATTAGTGATTTCACTGAGAATACTTTCATTAAACTATATTTAAAGGAAATGGTAGAACTTTTATTTATATGGAGCTGGGTGCAGTGGCACATGCCTGTAATCCCAGCAGCTCAGGAGGCTGAGATAGGAGCATTGTGAGTTCAAAGCTAACCTCAGCAAAAGTGAGGTGCTAACCAAATCAGTGAGAACCTGTCTCTAAATAAAGTACAAAATAGGGGAGTTGGCTTAGTGGTCCCAAGTACCCCTGAGTTCAATCCCTGGGAACTCCCCACCCCTCAAAAAGATGTAGATGGAATTTGTACATTTAAGAGTACAAAAGTAAAAGAAAATCCCATATAAGTTTTGTATTAATGAAATGACAATAATAATACAAAATCTTGTGCTTATGAACATATCGATAAATTAGATAAATTGTACTATGTAATAAGTTGCTCAAACATAGAAAGATGACTATTCATATTTTAGTAAGGAAAAATAATGGAATATTGATAAATATATTGTTCAATGAATGCTTTTCCTAAAAAAAATATCCATACATATTTAACCACAGAAATACAGGAAATAATTCTTTGTATACACTCATAACTAAATGGAACATTGCTAATGAATACTTAATGTCAGGCTATTGGTATAGTTTATCATCCAACAACTGGAATCCAATTGAAACTTCATATAGTAATATTATTTAAAGAAATATCCTGAGCCTGCAGCAGGGCCCCGGAGATCCAGGCCAACTGATTCGAGTGGCCTGCCCTGCGGCTACAGAAGGCGTGGTGCCTCAGTGAAGCCATTAATTAGCAAGCAGGGAGGCTAGGGAAGGCCATTAGGTGGAATCCCACCAGCCAAGCCCACACGGACCCTTGGGCCGAGCACGGGATCTCAGAAGGGGAAGGAAGCGGTACAGTCCCATCCCCCACAGTGGACACTCCACCGAGGCAGTCAGCGGCCACCATCCGGGAAAGCTGAAGGATACACCGCCACTCTCCTTCAGAGTGCAACATCAAAACAGGTCGGTGTCATTCAGCTCACCCCCCAGACAGCGGGAATTCGCATAAAATCTCTCCTAGGCTTGCCGGGAGAGGGAGTATCAAGCTGAGCCTCCATAAAGACTAGGGGGAAACCAGGGACACCTGACCTCCAACCCCTCCTCCCAGTAGCAGCCAAAACGAAACCTGGCTAGCCAGCACTGGGGGAGGGGCAAGCAGAAAAAATCAAAGTGATAGAGTGCCAGGGATCCCAGCAGCCTGCAGCAGGGCCCCGGAGATCCAGGCCAACTGATTCGCGTGGCCTGCCCTGCGGCTACAGAAGGTGTGGCGCCTCAGTGAAGCCATTAATTAGCAAGCAGGGAGGCTAGGGAAGGCCATTAGGTGGAATCCCACCAGCCAAGCCCACACGGACCCTTGGGCCGAGCACGGGATCTCAGAAGGGGAAGGAAGCGGTACAGTCCCATCCCCCACAGCGGACACTCCACCGAGGCAGTCAGCGGCCACCATCCGGGAAAGCTGAAGGATACACTGCCACTCTCCTTCAGAGTGCAACATCAAAACAGCTGACACTCCATCCAGGCAGTCAGCGGCCACCATCCGGGAAAGCTGAAGAATACACCACCACTCTCCAACAGCTTGCAACATCAAAACAGCCAGCAGCAGGACCCCGGAGATCCAGGCCAACTGATTCGCGCGGCCTGCCCCGCAGCTACAGAAGGCGTGGCGCCTCAGAGAAGCCATTAATTAGCAAGCAGGGAGGTTAGGGACTGCCATTAGGTGGAATCCCGCCAGCCAAGCCCACCGCCCACGCCCGGAACAGGCCCAGCGACCTGCCAGCATTGTAGTCACGACACCCCAATTGGAATAGGGACAGAACAGAGCCGCCTTCCACTCCCGGAACAGGCCCAGAGAGCCGCCAGCGTGGTAGACACGTCACCCCAATTGGAGTAGGGGCACAGCCGCCGCCCGCACCTGCAAGGGAGACTTTTCAAGTATACAAGAGCAACATAAATAAATAGGGGGTAAATTTCAAAACACAACAGTTGCACCAAGCAGAAAGAAACGCGAGCAGTATGAAAAGACAAGGAAAGAAAGGACCACAAGCAATGCAGGTCAACTCAACTTTAGAAGAGGTAATAGCTGCAACAGATGGAATATCAGATAAAGAGTTCAGGATATATATGCTTCAGGTGATCTGGAGTCTCAAGGAAGACATGAGACAGCAAAATCAGACAATGAAAGATCACATTGACAAACAAATACAGGAAGTAAAAGATCAATTTCACAGGGAGATAGAGGTAATAAAAAACAAACAAATTGAAATTCTAGAAATGCAGGAAACAATAAACCAACTTAAAAACTCAATTGAGAATACTACCAGCAGAGTAGATCACTTAGAAGAGAGAACATCAGACAATGAAGACAAAGTATTTCAACTGGAAAAGAACATAGACAGCTCAGCAAGTCTGCTAAGAAACCATGAGCAGAACATCCAAGAATTATGGGACAATATCAAAAGACCAAATTTAAGAGTCATTGGGATACAGGAAGGCACAGAGCTCCATTCCAAAGGAATAAACAGTCTATTCAGTGAAATAATACGAGAAAACTTCCCAGAATTGAAGATTGAGACAGAATCCCAAATCCTAGAAGCCTACAGGACGCCGAATGTGCAAAATCATAAGAGATCCACACCTAGACACATTATAATGAAGATGTCCAACATACAGAATAAGGAGAGAATTTTAAAAGCTGCAAGAGAAAAAAAGCAGATTACATTTAGGGGTAAACCAATCAGGATAACAGCTGATCTCTCAACACAGACTCTGAAAGCTAGAAGATCCTGGAATAACATATTTCAAACACTGAAAGACAATGGGCTCCAACCAAGAATCGTGTATCCGGCGAAATTAAGCTTCAGGTTAGAAGATGAAATTAAAACCTTCCACAATAAACAAAAGTTAAAAGAATTCGCAGCTAGAAAACCATCTCTTCAAAAAATCCTTGGCAATACATTACAGGAAGAGGAAATGGAAAATAACATTGAAAACCAACAATGGGAGGTAGGACAGTAAAGGGGGGAAAGTAGTCAAAGAGGATAACAAATCAGGTTTAGTAACATCAATAAACAAATATGGATAGAAGAACAAACCATATCTCAATAATAACCCTAAATGTTAATGGCTTAAACTCACCAATTAAGAGACACAGGCTAGTAGAATGGATCAAAAAACAAGACCCAACAATATGCTGTCTGCAGGAGACGCATTTGATAGGAAAAGATATACATAGACTGAAGGTGAAAGGTTGGGAAAAATCATATCACTCATATGGACCGCAGAAACAAGCAGGAGTGTCCATACTCATATCTAATAAAATAGATTTCAAGCCAAAGCTAATCAAAAGGGATATAGAAGGACACTTCATACTGCTCAAGGGAACCATACACCAACAAGACATAACAATCATAAATATATATGCCCCAAATAATGGTGCAGCTGTGTTCATCAAGCAAACTCTTCTCAAGTTCAAGAGTCTAATAGACCAACATACAATAATCATGGGAGACTTCAACACACCTCTCTCACCACTGGACAGATCTTCCAAACAAAAGTTAAATAAGGAAACTATAGAACTCAATAACACAATTAACAACCTAGACTTAATTGACATATATAGACTATACCACCCAACATCAAGTAGCTACACTTTTTTCTCAGCAGCACATGGAACCTTCTCAAAAATAGACCATATACTATGTCACAGGGCAACTCTTAGACAATACAAAGGGGTAGAGATAATACCATGCATCTTATCTGATCATAATGGAATGAAACTGAAAATCAATGATAAAAGAAGAAAGGAAAAAGCAAGCATCACCTGGAGAATGAACAATAGGTTGCTGAGTGATCAATGGGTTTTAGAAGACATCAAGGAGGAAATTAAAAAATTCCTAGAGTTAAATGAAAACACAGACACAATATATCGGAATCTATGGGACACATTGAAAGCAGTTCTAAGAGGAAAATTCATTGCTTGGAGTTCATTCCTCAAAAAAAGAAAAAACCAACAAATAAATGATCTCATACTTCATCTCAAAATCCTAGAAAAAGAAGAGCAAAACAACAGCAAAAGAAGTAGAAGGCAAGAAATAATTAAAATCAGAGCTGAAATTAATGAAATTGAAACAAAAGAAACAATTGAAAAAATTGACAAAACTAAAAGCTGGTTCTTTGAAAAAATAAATAAAATTGACAGACCCTTAGCCATGCTAACGAAGAGAAGAAGAGAGAGAACCCAAATTACTAGCATACGGGATGAAAAAGGCAATATCACAACAGACACTTCAGAAATACAGAAGATAATCAGAAATTACTTTGAATCCTTATACTCCAATAAAATAGAAGATAGTGAAGGTATAGATAAATTCCTTGAGTCCTATGATCTGCCCAGATTGAGCCAGGAGGATATAGACAACCTAAACAGACCAATAACAATAGAGGAAATAGAAGAAACCATCAAAAGACTACCAACTAAGAAAAGCCCAGGACCGGATGGGTATACAGCAGAGTTTTACAAAACCTTTAAAGAGGAACTAACACCAATACTTTTCAAGCTATTTCAGGAAATAGAAAAAGAGGGAGAACTTCCAAATACATTCTATGGGTCCAACATCACCCTGATGCCTAAACCAGACAAAGACACTTCAAAGAAAGAAAACTACAGACCAATTTCTCTAATGAACCTTGACGCAAAAATCCTCAATAAAATTCTGGCGAATCGGATTCAAATACATATCAAAAAAATTATACATCATGATCAAGTAGGATTCATCCCTGGGATGCAAGGCTGGTTTAATATACGGAAATCAATAAATGTTATTCACCACATCAATAGACTTAAAAATAAGAACCATATGATCATCTCAATAGATGCAGAGAAAGCATTCGACAAAGTACAGCATCCCTTTATGTTCAAAATGCTAGAAAAATTAGGGATAACAGGATCATACCTCAACATTGTAAAAGCAATCTATGATAAGCCACAGGCCAGCATCATTCTGAATGGAGAAAAATTGAAGGCATTCCCTCTAAGATCTGGTACAAGACAGGGATGCCCTCTCTCACCACTTCTGTTCAACATAGTCCTCGAAACACTGGCCAGAGCAATTAGACAGTCAAAAGAAATTAAAGGCATAAAAATAGGAAAAGAAGAACTTAAATTATCACTATTTGCAGATGATATGATTCTATACCTAGCAGACCCAAAAGGGTCTACAAAGAAGATATTAGAGCTAATAAATGAATTCAGCAAAGTGGCAAGATATAAGATCAACACGCATAAATCAAAGGCATTCCTGTATATCAGCGACAAATCCTCTGAAATGGAAATGAGGACAACTACTCCATTCACAATATCCCCCCAAAAAATAAAATACTTGGGAATCAACCTAACAAAAGAGGTGAAAGATTTATACAATGAAAATTACAGAACCCTAAAGAAAGACATAGAAGAAGACCTTAGAAGATGGAAAAACATACCCTGCTCATGGATAGGCAGAACTAACATCAACAAAATGGCGATATTACCAAAAGTTCTCTATAAGTTCAATGCAATGCCAATCAAAATCCCAATAGCATATCTTGTAGAAATAGATAAAAGAATCATGAAATTCATATGGAATAATAAAAGACCCAGAATAGCAAAAACAATACTAAGCAGGAAGTGTGAATCAGGCGGTATAGCGATACCAGACTTCAAACTATACTACAGAGCAATAGTAACAAAAACAGCATGGTACTGGTACCAAAACAGGCAGGTGGACCAATGGTACAGAATAGAGGACACAGTAACCAATCCACAAAACTACAACTATCTTATATTTGATAAAGGGGCTAAAAGCATGCAATGGAGGAAGGATAGCATCTTCAACAAATGGTGCTGGGAAAACTGGAAATCCATTTGCACCAAAATGAATCTGAATCCCTATCTCTCGCCGTGCACAAAAGTTAACTCAAAATGAATCAAGGAGCTTGATATTAAATCAGAGACAAGGCATCTGATAGAAGAAAAAGTTGGTTATGATCTACACGCTGTGGGATCGGGCTCCAAATTCCTCAATAGGACACCCATAGCGCTAGAGTTAACAAATAGAATCAACAAATGGGACTTACTCAAACTAAAAAGTTTTTTCTCAGCAAAAGAAACAATAAGAGAGATAAACAGGGAGCCTACATCCTGGGAACAAATCTTTACTCCACACACTTCAGATAGAGCCCTAATAACCAGAATATACAAAGAACTCAAAAAATTAGACAATAAGATAACAAATAACCCAATCAATAAATGGGCCAAGGACCTGAACAGACACTTCTCAGAGGAGGACATACAATCAATCAACAAGTACATGAAAAAATGCTCACCATCGCTAGCAGTCAGAGAAATGCAAATCAAAACTACCCTAAGATACCATCTCACTCCAGTAAGACTGGCAGCCATTAGGAAGTCAAACAACAATAAGTGCTGGAGAGGATGCGGGGAAAAGGGCACTCTTGTTCATTGCTGGTGGGACTGCAAATTGGTGCAGCCAATTTGGAAAGCAGTATGGAGATTTCTCGGAAAGCTGGGAATGGAACCACCATTTGACCCAGCTATTCCCCTTCTCGGTCTATTCCCTAAAGCCCTAACAAGAGCATGCTACAGGGACACTGCTACATCGATGTTCATAGCAGCTCAATTCACGATAGCAAGACTGTGGAACCAGCCTAGATGCCCTTCAATAGATGAATGGATAAAAAAAATGTGGCATTTATACACAATGGAGTATTACTCTGCATTAAAAAATGACAAAATCATAGAATTTGGAGGGAAATGGATGGCATTAGAGCAGATTATGCTAAGTGAAGCTAGTCAATCTTTAAAAAACAAATACCAAATGACTCCTTTGATATAAGGGGTGTAAACAAGGACAGGGTAGGGACGAAGAGCTTGAGAAGAATATTTACAGTAAACAGGGATGAGAGGTGAGAGAGAAAGGGAGTGAGAAGGGAAATCGCATGGAAATGGAAGGCGATCCTCAGGGTTATACAAAATGTCATATAAGAGGAAAGGAGGGGTAAGACAAGAGAATACAAATGGAAGAAATGATTTACAGTAGAAGGGGTAGAGAGAGAAAAGGGGAGGGGAGGGGAGGGGAGGGGGGATAGTAGAGAATAGGACAGACAGCAGAATACATCAGACACTAGAAAGGCAATATGTCAATCAATGGAAGGGTAACTGATGTGATACAGCAATCTGTATACGGGGTAAAAGCGGGAGTTCATAATCCACTTGAATCAAACCGTGTAATATGATGTATTAAGAACTATGTAATGTTATGAACGACCAATAAAAAAAAAAAAAGAAATATCCTATTTATATGAATTCATAGAGTTTTACAAAGTGAAGGAAAGTTTCCTCTACTGCTTTATTTTACAAATTAAGAAAGTTATGGCATTTGTCAGATGAAGTCATTCTCTCTGACTTCCAGGCTTTTATGACGCTATTCTTTTGGAATTATTTTTCCTTTTAAAATTAACACAGGGGCTGATGGGTGTAATTCATGATAGAGTGTTTGTTTAGTATGTGTGAGGCCCTGGTTTTGGTTCCCAGAACAACAGCCCCCAAACAAACACACATCACCAAAAAAAGTAATAGTCTTCTATTAGAAATAACTTGCCTCAAATTATTTCATAATAAAAATATTATATAGACTTACAGTGTTTTCAGTACAACTTAATTATACTCTGTTAGGTAAGACATATTCTGAAAATTATACTAAAGAAAGAGAAACTATCTATTGATTATTATATTCTCCTATGTGGTAAGTTTTTATTTTTCAACATATTTAGTGTTTTCAAAAATATGAACAGTTATTCCATTATCTGTCTATTGTTTTAATAAGCACGGTCAGAACTGGGGACCAAGAAACCTTATTTCTAGTTTCAGATCCCTGTCTTTGGGCTCTCCAGGTTTCTGGCTATGGTAGTATACCTGTGCTCTCCCTCACTGTCCTGCACTGAAACCTATCATTTTCACCTCAGCCCCTCCCCAAACTCAATGATCATCATGTACATAACTGAAAAAAAAGGGAAAAAATTGAAAATAAGATTATCCAAACATTGATACTTTATGTTCCATACCTAACAGATCAGAATAGAGGTATTTTAATACACCTTAAAGGTACCCAGATTATTATAGTAACCATACTGAATTCATTTACTTATCTAAAGAATTATGTTCAAAAGGAGTGGACATCAGGCAATATTTGTCAGTATCTACCCAAATGCTGTCCTGTGGTGGAGCAACTTTAGTCAACTGATACTTAGTATTACAGTTGTTAGCAACTGCAGAAAATATGTAGTAGCTATAAATTTTGTACTGAGAAAGAATAAGAATACATACTCAGGAAGAGTGAGTTATTTAGTCATGGAACATGAGTTAGTACTTGATGTAACTTCTCTGGTCTCACTTTAGGCTGACTATGATAATTTAGTACTGAAGAGGAGAGAAAGAGATGCTCTTCAGATAGGAGTGAAATTTCAGACAGTGGGGAAAGTAGATTATTAGAAAACCATACAGTAGTATTGGGACTCTATCGAGTTTCCCTATGAACTGTGAGATACTGAAATTTAAAGACAAATCAGTATAGTTTTGTGTTTTCTCCAGCAATTTTAAGATCTTCCATATAAATGTAGGAAAGGGAATGGGCTTGAGTTCATTCTGGGTTGTGTATTTTTCCAAATGAATATTACGGAGAGAAGAATAAGTGAGTCAAAGATGCTTTCAAAGGAATTCTGTAATAATTAACCATCCAGTTTAAGTTCTATAACAAGGGATGGGGTGTTGGAGAAATTGATAAATGTGGGGAATTGGTGGAATAGCATTTGACATGGCAGTGTGTGTCAGAAACCTTGATGTGGGTGAAAAAAAGTTAATAGATTATTTGAACAAATGAAATGAAGGCACAGTGCTCCAAGTTAGTGAGGGGGACATTTGCATATGAATCAAGGTCCAGGCTGTGGCGCCATATTGGTTGATGAAAAATTCCAGTTTATGATCACTCAGTACATCATTAAGGTAGAATATGTCAAAAAAGAGAAGGAAAAACAAAAAGGGAACTTTAGAGGACACATGTAACTAAGATATATGACTGGAAGTGGAAGAGAAAGAAACTCTTGGCCATAGGCCAGTTGGATGAGAGGTAATAGCAGCAAAGAGGCTGGAGAGGGTTATACAGCTTGATAGATATAGCTTCAAACAAGCACAAAGATTTACACAAGAGCAGGGAGAACACTTTTGCCATTTCCTGGCTCTCGTGTATTTGAGTGTGGGATAAAGTGTTTATACGGTTTCAAGAGAAGTAATTTTTTTGTCATGAAATACCAATGGCACTGAAATAAAGAAGCCCAAAATATCAAAAAATAAACAAATAAAGAACGAGCAACCAGCCATACATACAAGCAACGAAAAAAACCTGGGAACTCCAGAGTACAGTATAAAAAGGTAGAAATTATAGATAGCATGTCAGGTGGTAGGATTGACAGACAGCCTGGATATAAAAGATCACTCTGGGAGTGATCAGGATCAACAGGCATTTGAGGCATAGTATAGAACAAGCAAGATTGAAGAGAGTGAGCACTCAGTTGTAGTTCTGTGGTTCCAGATATTTCCTTTACTGATTCAACAGCATCCACTGCATTTTCTCCCCGTAACTATATGCTAGGATATGGCCCCGATGGCTGTGTGCACGTCTTTAGGCATCCCACAGCAATTTGTCAATAAATGATAGTGTCTTGAACTAGGGTAGCACGTGATCAATATGAGTTTACCCTTGAGCAATGGGAATGTCTCAAGTGACTGGCAAAATATAGTATTTGGATTTTCAAGACTGAAACCCATCATCAAACAATGTTTAGATCATGAACACCACACTGTGATACCTATGGGATGATATTCAGCCCTCCCCTGTGAGAGGACACATGCTTCCATAAAGTGTGGTGTAATTTTTTAAAAATTTCTGTTGAAGACAGGAACCTAGAAATTCTGAAGGTTTGCCATTTTCTCAAATAGGAAAAAGTCAAACAGATAGGTAGATGCCCTATCTGGATACTTGTTTGAGATTATTTTTACAGCTTCTATTTTCATCTGAAAATTTATTTTCCTCAATTAAAAAAATCACAAAATACTCTTCCATTTCTGGTTATTGATGGTGCCATTAAGTTGGGTGAAAGGCGTGCCACGTACATGTAGCTACTGGATGCTCAATATATTTTAATTAGTTGTGCTTATGGGTGATTTTGATAATTGAGTTCATAATTATCCACTTTTCCGTGTAGTCATTTATTCGTACTATTCAACTTACTGTTTGTTCACTACACAATTTCATGGAATCCATAGAAGGTGAGGAAATCGATCGGCATAACGACACATCAGGTCGATGACCAGGCTGTGCCTTTCCTTTCCTACCACCTCATTTTTTCTTTTTACTTTATGTTAATCTTCTTTCCAACAAAAAGTTGAAAAAAAAAGTTTAGAAAAATGGTGTTTCTCTTATTTATTTAATTCCTTAAAAGTTCTCTCTTGGGCAGGGGATGTGGCTCAAGCAGTAGCGCGCTCGCCTGGCATGCGTGCGGCCCGGGTTCGATCCTCAGCACCACATACAAACGAAGATGTTGTATCTGCCGAGAACTAAAAAATAAATATTAAAAATTCTCTCTCTCTCTCCTCTCTCACTCTCTCTTTAAAAAAAAATAAAAAATAAAAGTTCTCTCTTCTAATTCCCATACCATTATTTGTCCTATGTTTTCATTCCTCTCATTTGATTATCATTTATAGGACTTAATTCTTTAATTGTACCCATAAAAGCCAGAAGCTTTATGACTCATCCTTTACTATGTGTAAGTCAACTCTTCTTTCCTCTTTAATTCTGCTATATTAGAATTGCACAGATAAAAGATTTTACAAATGACATGCTTTTGTGGTTTTTAAAATGATCATATAAGAAGGAAATAGATCTTCACCCTGTAAACACATTAGTTTTGTTAGTTTGTGGCTGATATCAAGTTGTTATTTGCCTCTTAAAATTGGCTTTCTAAACCAGGCGCAGTGTCACAAGCCTGTATCCCCAGCAGCTCAGGAGGCTGAGGCAGGAAAATGGCAAGTTCAAAGCCAACCTCAGCAATTTAGTGAGGCCCTAAGCAAAGCAGTGAGATCCTGTCCCTAAATAAAATATTAAAAAAAGGTTGGGAATGTGGCTCAGTGTTTAAGTGCCCCTGGGTTTAATTCTAAGAGTAAACATCTGAATGAATACAGAGTGACAGTTCAGGTAAAGTTAAGCACAGCTTTCAAACAGCACAATGAGGTTTGGTGACAATTTAACTGATTTTGTCCCTGAATAAAGCTCTCCAATTGTCTGTTTCTGAGGAAAAGTTAAAAGTAGGTCTAGGAGGGAATTCATTCTTCTCCACTTACAGAAAATTATTGAGCATCTCCTTTTGTTATCTCTAGTGGCCTGCAAGCTTTCATGGCTGCAAAAAGATTGTTCAGTGTCTACAGAGGTCAATTATGACCAAGCTATTTATAGGAAGCTAGACTTGAAATTTCAAGACAAGGGTTCTTCTGAGCATTAGTTCAGAATGCACCAGGAATTATTGAAGCCTTACCTTTCAGGCCTCAGCACCAGTTATTGCTACTACATTTCCTCATTATTGTCAGGGTTCTTTAGTTTCCCAACATAAAAGGCACAAAATCTTCTCTCACATTTCTATGTAAAAGAACTCTTAATCTTCTACTCCCGTGCACATTGACAACTGCTTTAAAAGGGTGGGCTCTCAAAAATTAGAAATAGCCAGGAAACACAACTCCTAAAGTGAAGAGCTGCCGCAGTCTGGGTGCAGTAAACTAAGGGGGGGGGGGGGTGAAGAGGAACTTGTGAAGGTTGATGCAGCAGGAGTGGGAGCCATTTATTGTAGGACTGGAGGGGTATATATACATAACTGAATACACAGCTTAACTTAATTAACATAAACTAGATACAGCAGTCAACCAATAAGGAATCCTCATCATAATGATTACACACAGCTTAACTTAATTGACATAATCTAGACACAGCAGTCAGTCATTAAGGAATCTCCATTATCTTAATGGCTCACTGGCATTACTTCATAAACCACTCCCTGTGGCAAAATGCCAAGCGCCATCTTGACTTGTTTAAGGACCCTAACAAAGAGCTACTGAAGTTTCCAAAATTTTATGCTATTTGCTATATTAGTATATAAACCTTACAAATGCTGGATATGTGTTAACATATGAGTGTATGTTTAACTTACTGTTGAGTAGTTGCGATTGAGTACAAATTTTGGTAAAGCAATGTACTTAGTAAACCAAAGAAGTCACCCAAAGATATGGGAAACTGCTTGGTTAAGGAGGAGCAGACAGGCAGCAGGACATTTTCCCTGAGCATCTGGGCAAAGTCCATCGATTTTTGTTCTTCTTTTCCTAATTTATTTTGAGAGACATTCAGATTCCAAATGACATTTTTATGCTCAGCAGATGTCTCAAAATATCTGCTTTTCAGAATGGACTGGTTTAGTAGTCTTCTAGTTTACTAAAATACAACCCAGTTTATAGATCAAAGGAAATTTCAAGGTCTCAAAGTCTCTTTATCACTTGTACTTATCAGTAGTATCTTTATCCATACATACCACCAAACCCATGAGACCCTGTGCTATTTTAAAAATTAAAAATAAAAGAGGTTGCCTGGCACCTGTAATCCCAGCGGCTGCAGAGGCTGAGACAGGAGAATCGTGAGTTCAAAGCCAGCCTCAGCAATGGTTAGGTGCTAAGCAACTCAGTGAGACCCTGTCTCTAAATAAAATACAAAATGGGAGTAGTGATGTGGCTTAGTGACTGAGTGCCCCTGAGTTCCATCCCCAGTACCTAAATAAATAAATAAATAAATAAGAGGGAAGTTATCATTCCATAAAAAAAAATCATTGTCATCATCATCATGAAACTGTATCTAAAGCAAATATGTTGTTCATTGAATTTCTGCCTAGACAAATCCTAAACATCATTATGCCAAGTGCTCTTGTATTGTTGGCCTGGGTCAATTTATTTTATGTAAATAAGTATGCATACTGTAAATTAAATTAAATTGAAGCATTCAAGCTCACACGTCTATATTTTACCCTTTATTCATATGCATGTTCAAAATTTTTTTACAAACTTACAAATCAAATATGAAAGTACCCTGAAGACTTTTTCAGAAAATTCTAACCTAAGAGGCAGAAAACAGTAACATTTTTACATTTGTGTAGCATTTTAAAATTTATAACACCCTTTAATAAGTACTAGTTCATTTTAATTTTATACAGTGTATTAGTTTCAGGAAGGACATGGCCTTCATTTTTCCAGATGACAAAACTGAAGTCCATAAAGGTTAAAAGACTGGCAAAAGATCACAGGACTAGTTTGTAGAAAAGCAAACCTGGTAGCTCTCAGGTCAGTGCTTTGAAATGTTGGGTAGTGGGAAAAGAGTCCAAGATAAAGTCTTGTTAACCTTTCTCTCCGCGTTTCAAATCACTGAATTCGTTGGTGAAGAACATTGGATTTAATGTAAAAGGATCAAATTCTACTCTTTATTCCATTATTTGATAGCCATGTGACTATTGCAAGTCATTAAATTCTCTGAGCCTGATTTCTTCCTCTGTGACATGTTTGTTTATGTGGCTCCTGGCTCTGTCACACAGAGGTTGTGTGACCCACACCAACACAGGGCAAGTGCTCTTAAAATGACTGAGTGCTCTTCTACAACATAAACAAATATTATGCAAGCCACCCTGGCATATTGTAGTAAGGATTTCACCCAGGAGAAAAAGACAGGGTCATGCCTCAGCTCCACTACCAGGAGTTACGTGATTCCAGGCAAGACATTGAACTGCTCGCTGTGAGAATCTGTTTTGTCCACTGTAAAATAAAGACTTTTGAGTGATATTACATCAGTAAATTAGTGATGCAAAACAAATTTTTGTGAGAGGCCAAAAGGGCTATGCATCTATTCAGATATATGAAGGAAACCCTCATTACCATATAGTATACTTAAAAATATTTCTAGTCTTATGTCAGAAAACACAGTGGTTTCTGAATCTCTAAAAGTTCTAAAGAAAATAAACTAAAGCAGGTACAGGAGAAAGCAAGATGCATGAGATCATCATATGTGACTAAAAACCTTGCTTATAACTTTTTATGTGTTTATGTTCACAATTTTACCTTTCACAGGAGTTTCACCCCTTTTGTCCCAGTGTTTCTTAATTTTTCCCAATACCCAGGTTGCTACTTTATAAAGGATTTCATAGAAGTTGAACTAGCATTCCGTACTGACTTCTCCCTTTGTGTATTATTAATTTATCACTCCACTCTCTCCTTTGAATTGACTTGATGCTTGAGCCAGATCTAGTTAGACTTAGGGTCTAGTCAGCTCCAGGATCTTTATCTCCTCCCTTCTGACACCAGTCTTGAACAAGAGAATGTGTTAAGAGTTGATATAAGAGACCACTTTTAAAATGGCATTGTTGAAAAGAATGTGTAATTTATTCTTCTTAGAAAAGGGTGAGGCAGAGAAGAAGAAAGAAGGAAAGAGAGGAAGGAAGGAAGGAAGGAAAGAGGAAAGAAGGAAGGAAGGAAGGAAAGAAGAAAGGAAGGAAGGAAGGAAGGGAGGGAGGAAGGGAGGAAGGGAGGAGTCCCAAAGTTGTCAAAACAAAAGAAACCCAACAAGGACTCTGGGGAGTTCTAATAAGTGAGCAAACATGTTTAAATGGTAACTTTATTCCCTCAATGTGCAACTGCTGTGGGATGCCTCAATTTAAACATGACTTTCTGGGAACAGAGTGAGGCTTAGGCTATTGTCACATTATTGCTGAAGTTCTCTTGAGATCATAGTTGATAAAATGGATTTGGAGATTTTGATGATTTAGATAACCATCATTATTTTATTCATTTAACAGTATTATTTAGGTGTTATATTAGAAGTAAACTTGATGAAAATAACAGATTGAGAAATATTATTTCATTAGGTTTATAATGACATATTTTTAAAAATATTCACATATTGCTATGCATTTATGCAAACATGTATTACTCTCTAGTTTCTTAAAATTCATACAAACATGTATTACTCTCTAGTTTCTTAAAATTCAACTTGAAGTTTCCATTTCTATGGCACTAACAATAAAACCCAATGCATTTCCATATAACTAAATCATTTTGATTGGAGACTTATTTAACTTCTGTCTCATAGTTTTTATATTTGAAAATAAATATTTTTTGCTACTAGAAAAACTCAATTCTCATCAGAAGCATAATGCGTTATATCTTTCCTGAATTTGGTGTATTTCATTGAATCATTTTAATGTGCTCTGGCTGAAGAATATCAATATCACTCTTCACATGAAAGGTGGTTCCAGTAATGCCTGATGTCTAAGCCTCATTTGTAATACCGATGATGGGGAGCCTGTGGTTTAATGGCTACTAATTTATTTTGAATTTATGATGCATTGCAGGCATTAGTAGTGAGCCACTTTACATCAGTCCATGGGAAATAAGAGTTCTGTTGGTGGTGGGTTTTATTTCCTGATGTCAGATGGGAAAATGTGCCAATTTCAAGAGAAAAAAAAGAATTATGTAATGAAGTAGAATTAGGTCAGAAGTCTACCAATTCTATGTAATAGGTCTCATACATCATGGATTTCATGGGCCTTATCATAGGTAACTGTGGGGGTGTTTTTAAATGAAAAACTGTAGCCCTGCTGGTTTTGCATTATATCCAAACATAAATTTAAAATTCAATTTCCACTAAGTTTTTTGAACACTTTTTAATATATATTCATCATGAAATTTTTCAGAGTAAGTATATAAATTTTATACATTGGAGATTGCCATAAATTTAAATACATACCAGCTTAGATTAAAATGCCAGTGTTTTGGTTGATTGCATTGTTGAGAGAGAAGAATTTCAGACCAGTTTATCAGAGTTCTCAGAAGTTATTTTTCTTAGTAATGGGCCTTTTAAAATAATCAATGCAATCTCTAAAACCTATTTCCTCTTGTTACATCATTAAATAATTTTAGTTTAAACTGTGTCCTCATAGGCATTTGATTACTAACAAAGTGTTGATGTTCCTTTAATTGCTTTGACTGGGAGAAAAAGTGGTGTGACTTCTTGAGTAATGGGGTAAATTGAATGGGACTTTTCCTACTTTTCTTTTAATGCCATGATGGTATGGACTCTTCATTATGGATTCTCCATCATGAGGCTTCTCGCTCTAGACCTGTCTCTGTCACAAACTTTCTGTAGAACTTTTCTGAATCAGTGTTACTGTCCCTGGTACAACAGCAGAATCAATGGACAATTTGATTACAGTTCTGCTTCTACCCTGCTAACTCATACACCAACCCAAGAAGTAGAACAATTGGTTGCTTCTCTAATGGTTTAATATTCCAGCTTATGTCTTGTAGGTCAATACTAAAAACTAGTGAAACCTACATAAAGACTGTGGATTTCAAAAACTGATAAGGGTTTGCCTCTGGATATGAGACAGTGACCAGTGACCTCTGTTCTCATATTTCAATTCCTATTCTTTTTTTATGAAATTTATATCAAATTACATTTTCAAAAATCTCTAGACTGTGCTTTCTTCTGAAGCCTTGTCACAGAGATACTTCACTTTTCAAAAAATGTTTTCTTATCAACTCCAGTGTAGGTATCAGACCTAGACTATTTTACTCAGCACATTTACCATATTTGATTTGGGTGGCTGCAGGTTTGATTTGGAGATACTTTAGCAGTCTATGTCATAACATCACAGAAATCTTTCTGCCAAAGAGTAAATAATTTTATCTATGAAGTATGAAACTATTAAGATTTTTTTTAAATCTGCTTTTTACTAACAAAATTGGAGTTTCTGGAAGCATATACACTAACTATTATGAAATACGCCTATATTCTTGAACATAATTTGGAACTTAGGTCAAATAAAAAATAAAATTAAGGTGTCCAGAATAATTTTCAAACATCTTAATATGTCTTGAATAGGAAATATGTAAGAAAGCATGTGGGTTTGCTCCAGTGGCAGTGAAAGTTTTGGTGATTGATGTCTTCTCTATTCTCCAGGTAAATAGTTTGAGAAGGGCAAATTGCTGAGTGATGATAAGCAGGAAAAAAAAGAAGGATTAGAGATTTGAAGAGATTCAGAAAATAAAATAGTCATTGTATAGAATGTACATAATTTGATTTAAAGAACTACAGTAGAATGGCTATGTAGCTTGGAAAATACGTATACCCCTCAAAAAGGCAGGTGATTGTGAATTTCAGTTATTTAGTTATGATTTCTTACTACAGTCTAGGGATTAAGTATTAACATCAGATGACTCAACCAATTCTAATGACTAACTAGTGACATTGTCAGATATTTTGAGTGGGCAGCTTGGCAACAGAACAAAGAATGCATTCAAGCTGGACTACTATCACAGTTGTAAAGTGAGGTGAGTCAACAATAGGAAGACTTCTGCTTTGAAAACAAGTTAGGGGATTAAACTATTTCTCAAACATTATCACCGTTTTGGCCTTAAGATCAGCTGATAGACATGTGACTTGTTTGGTTCTACTTCTCAAAGGTGAAAAAGAGACACCAGGGAATGAAAGCATTTTATTTTTATGAAACACACATGACTTAACGTGAATCTCAAAAAATAAAAAAATACTGTAGGCTATTTTTGCACTATGGTTTTTCTTTCTCAACTTCCTGTTTGCCCCTGTGACTTGTTAGAAATACAGTGACATATTTAGATGTTACTCACAATTATCTTGCTGGATTTTTAAAAATATTATTGACTCGCTCGAAATTCTGACATAGACAGACCAAGTCTCTAACCTTGTTTGTAAACTATAGACTGTCTTGACATTCATCATCCCCTGACAGATTAGTCTGTACCTGCCCCTGGTTTTGACTCTAGATTATTCAGGAGAGCTGGCAGCCATACTGCAGCCTTGCCTCAGAGGGAGAAAAATGCTGACAACAGGTCTTAGATGAAGACTGAACACAAATTTTAAACCCCAAGAAATGTAACCTTTAAGTGCAGAAGAATCAGTTGAAGAAAATGAAAATTTTCTAGAGCAGGTTTCTATTTCTGGAATATCTCCAAAGACCCCCATGCAGTTGGTATAGAATGTGACTCTTGGTATGTCAGAGTACTTTAAGAAACCTTACCCAGTGTGTTTGCAATCATGGCATGCAAAGAATAAACCTCTCAGCACTGTGCTGGCCCACTGCTAGAACTGACTCCTTCTTGGCTCTTAGCTCTGGATCGGTCCTAGCAGTATGGATTTGCTGGGGTTTTTTGGAGATGCTCATTAAAAACAGCACAAGAAAGACATCTGGAGGTAGAATGAAAGGTGTCCTAGGGACCGCACCCTACCACTTTTAGTTACCACCATCCTTTTCACTTAACTATATAGTTTTCTGAATAAACAAGAAGGCATTAGCTTGGACTTCAAGAAAACCCCAGGGGTTCCTGAGGCCAGCCAGTGGCTAAAAGGAGTAACTTTATGCTATTGATTCTTGGCTGACTGCTAGTTTTAGAACACAGAGGAAAGGTGTGCCTATTTAATGTGCACTGTGCCAGCAGGCTGTTCTTTACAAGGTCCCCAAGTACCCAACTAGGAAGAAGGTGAGAAAGAAGGAAGTCAGAACTGTTCCACAAGGGAAAGAAGAATTAAAGGCAGAGGAAAATACCGTACAGAAATCTAATGAAAATGTTGTGGAGAGATTTAAAACAATCTAGCAATCTATAGAGAACATCATGATCTGAACAATAAGCTCAGAGGGAAAACAACACAATTATCAAAAGCTTATAGAAAAATAAGTGTTACTTATCTATATGAACTTCTCTATAGGTATTTTAAGCCATGCTAACATAAGAAAGCAGAATGAATGACATCCTTGGGCAACTCCTTTATGTCTATCATAGATAAAAAGACATTTTGGAAATTTCAGTCTTTAGCCTATTTTTCTCTCTGTATAAACCCACGCATGGTTAATTTCAATTTCCTTCATATTTCACCAATTTTAGTTTAGTGACTAGAGCTACATTTATTGGATGTCTGAGAAAATATCTTTCATCCCACAAGAAATCACATCTATCTGTGTGTGGGTAAATAAGTAGGTGATTGGATATACAGAAATTATTGATAAATAAGTAATCATTCTTTCATCATTTAATCTGTATAATGCTAGAGTACAGGAAAGTGATGCTTATGTACTAGGGGAAAAATACATGTGGATATCAGTTGCTCAAGGGACCCATTATGCTTTTTCACTAATAATTAGCACCAGTGAGGTTATAAGATAAATTTGCTATGTTTGAACTAAAATGAGATACCGGGGTGGGGAGAGAAATTAGAATAATTACTGAAAATCAGAACAAAAAGCAAACTTTCAATGCAGAATGAATATACATCTATTTATTTTCTAGTCTCAGGAGGAATAAAATTATATAACAAATGTAAGTTACTTAGTGGATTCCTTGTAATTTGGTAAGAACTCAGTAAGTGTTAAAGTATTAGAATGTTTTTGACAGGAGAAACAGAAGTGAAATCCTGTTAGGTTAAACAATTTGAACATTTATCATCTGACACAGTTAGGAGAGAATTCTCTCATATGGATTGAAAGTAGCGTAGACCCTAAGGTTAGTTGATTTAGGAGTTCAGCTTCTCTCATCTCCATTCTCACCTTCATCCTTATTCTCCATGCTTTCATAATTATAAATTGGCTTTCAGGAGCAACCTAGTGACTTAACTTTGCTTTTCACATCTGAAAGGGAAGACAAATCTCTTGTCTATTCTAGAAGCCCTAGGTAAATATTTTGTCCCATTTTATTGGCTCATATTGGTTTAGTTCTAGCTATTCCCATATGGTACTGGCTAGGAGGTGAGATTGCTGGCACTTGCTTCAGACATAAACTTCATGGAGATGGAATGGATGCTGAAAAATCACAACATCCACTACAATAATAACAACCATGAGTATGATAGATAACTGCCTTATGATTTACCACAAAATTAGTTGAATATCAGGTTAAGATTTAAATCAACAGATAAAATAATGGAAGAAACTCTGTACATAGGCATCCAAGTAGAAATTCTGTGGATTAGTCACCAAGTACACAATGGATGATACCATATAATCCACATTATACTGAGAGAGACAGAAATATCAAGACAAAAGTAATGTATGCCATTACACAGAATTGTAGAAGTTATGATATATGTGCAAATAAAGAGGCAGATATTTCTTCCTCTGAAATCAAGAATATTATGTACATAGATCTTTCATTTAGTATGAATTTTGCAATTTTATAGTTATTTCTTACATCTTCAAAAAGGCATTCCAATCAAAAAGAATTGGAATGAAAGTAGTAGAAGTCATGTATAAAGCATAGTAGGCACTCAATATTTATGTGGAAAGTAAACTTTATTCACAAAGATCATGAAATGAATGTAAAAGCCAAAGTAGAAAACTGTGAAGTTGGAGATGAGTAACATGATAAATGGGCTATGTTTCATTTTAAAGTATTTCATCTTTATCCTGAAGCTGAGAGTCAATTGAGGGTGTTAGGAGGGAAAACCATGATTGATATTGTGCTTTTTGAAGATCATGCTAGTGATCTATTTGTGTTCAGTAAAAGATGAGCTAAACATCAAACGATGAAACACCAACAAGGCTGAAAAGAAGCAACTGGTTTCAGGGCCTGTTTAGGTACTAAAATTGGCAGTACTTGGTACTTAATCTGATGTCAAATGTGAAGCTAAAGGAATAATCTAAGATGATGTCAAACTTTCTGACTTCGTTGAAAGGATATCTATGTCACTCTATGAGACCAGTTATACAAGGAGCAGAAGCTAGTTCTATTTGAGAACCTTGAATGAAGCAATATTTGTGACTTAATGTTATTTTAAGACATCAGTGATATCTGTACACAGCTGAAAATTGCTACAAAGGACTGTCCTTTCCTACAAACAGAAGACTTTGAAATTTTGAATTCAATAACTATGTGGTAAAGTCTGAATAAAGTTTGGCGAAAGAGATGAGGTGATTTAACATTTAACATTGAGTAGAGTAAGGGGGACTATAAGTTAATGCATTGTTATTTACAATTATCTTTACCTAGAGCATCATTAAGTGCAGCCCAGTTTTGTTCTAGCCATATTGACATTCTTCATAGGATCTTCTTCAGTGCACCTGTGCCTAGCTGTAAATTATTGTATTTTTCCCTTCAAAGAATATTGACAAAGTGGACAACAAAGCAATTAGGAATTTTATGGGTGAGAAAGTCCTTGAAATCTGATTTTCTCCCAAAGTCAGAAAGTGTTCTTTATACTTAAATTAAAAGACAGTTCACTACCAAGAAATATACATGCATATACATATATAAACACAAACACACACATAATGAGATAATAGTTGTTACTATTTAAGCAAAAATTACAACTATCAGACTGTATTATAAAGTTATCAGACTGCACATTTGATTAAATCAGTAGTCAAAACTAGAAATATAGCAATGAAATTATTTAATATAAGAATTCAAAATACATTTGTACAGAAAACAGTAAATATTTAAAATTATTTTTGTAATTACAAAAATTATAAAAGATCTCCTAAGTGTTTTATAACTCCTTTTTCTAAAATTTTAATGGTAGGTCATATCATCCTATATCCGGATCCCCACCACATATCTGGATCTTATGATCTTACCTGCTTCTGTTTGGTCAAATGAAGGAACAAAATCCAGTGAGAGAAGAGGACAAAAGTAAGACACTGTGAATGAGAGAGGGCAAGGTGTCTAATTCACATCATTTAAACTAGATGATGCTATCCACAGGAGTAAACCATTCTCAGACTGGAACCAGTCATCTCAACAATTTTTTCTCTCTAGCCTTAGAGTAGGTAATGGGTAGCGGGAGTGGAACTGGAAAGTGGGGAAGCAGAAATTATCTTGATGTGGAAGGAAGAAATGGAGCTTATCTCTTTAATATTTGAAAAACCCTTTTTTTCACTGATGAGAGAACATTACCTTATTTTATCCTCCAAAGACCCTGTGAAATAATCTGTGAACCATTAACAGAGATATGACTATATATATATATATATATATATATATATATATATATATATATACAATCTGTTGTACACAATAAATATATACAATATTTATTTGTTGATTAAAGATTAATTCTCTTCGACTTAATTTAAAAAATACAATACTGTATTAAAAAAGTAAGAGAGTAGACCTCATGTTGAGTATTCTTAGAAAAATAAAATTAAAAAATTTTTAAATGAATTTAGAAAAATTGTAATGATGAATAATTCCTAGTTGGATTTTAATTTACTAAAGAATAATCTATTGTCTTAAAGATGCTGTATTTTTCTCATGTGCTACTCACATTACAAAGGAAGAATGGAATTATTTGAATTCAATTAGAAATTTATAACATTGTTTAAAATGAAACCAGCACCAAGGTATTCTCAAAAAGAAAAGTTGAGTCTCTAGCATACAGAGCACAATTATTATGATTAATTAATTCTGTCATGATAATATGTCACATAAATTGAATAAAATGATAATATTGATTAGAAAATAATGCATGGAGAAAGGAAAAAATAAGCATGCCTCATTGAATAGAACACTGGTGGCTAATGACTACACTGTTTACCTGTATACATAATGCATATTTGAAAAGAATGTATATCACTGCCTACTTATGAGTGACATTTCTGGATCTTAAAAATTTAACACATTTTCTTAAATGTGGTAGTTATTTATTACTGTTAAAGCACCATATGTACGTCTCTGTGCCTCCCTATTTTAAGTTAGGCCTCCAATTCACAGTTAACTGAATTTCAGGCATCAATTTATGAAGAATAAACACATCTTCACTTGTCAGATAGCTTAGGATAACATTTATTTTAATGAGTGTATTATTTTTCCCTTTTCAAGACTTGTTGACATTTTAAAATAACAAGGCTGTCAGTTTTATTATCTAATTTGACATGGAAGATATTTTGGGGTCAATCATCAGTCTTTATCATGACTCTTCTGAAGAATTTATATATTTAAGGAGTGACTTCTGTACATTCTGAAACTAGATTAAGTCCACTAAACCTAATCTACTTTCTGGTGATTGTTAACCATGAATATTTTAGCTTAACCTCAGCACATAAGAAAATTTCATCCTTCTTCAGAATAAAACCAAGCAAATATCTTACAATATTTATGATAAAGTGCAAAGAAGTATCTGTTGTGATATCTATAATCAATACAGTTTACTTACCTATTTCCTTATCTACATGTCTGTCAAGATCCATTCTTCATATGAGGATATTAGAAACATTCAAGAGTCATTAAGATAGTACCTGAAATTCTTATTTACAGAATTAATTTTACTTCATATTTATGGTCATTTATACTAAAACCCCTTGACAATAATAAAATAGAAATTTTTATTGCTGTGGGTATATATGTGACTGCATGACCAATGTAAATCTGCAACCTGTACACTCAGGAAAATGAGAAATTATATCCCATCTGATTCAAATGTAGGATATGTCAAGATCATTGTACTGTCATGTGTAACTAATTAAAACAAATTAAAAAGATGTAAGACAGAAAAAAAGGAATGAAACATAGTAATCTATATCCTTTAACTAATTAGAACAAATAAAAAATAATTTTAAAAAGTAATGTATATTGTTGAAGTTATTTTACAAAATAATAGTTATCAGCTACTTTTTTATTTTATCAATTGCTTTTAGACTGCAAAGAGCTTTTCATTCATGCTCCAGTGTTTCTCTACAGATTATAAGACTAAGAAAAAATATGCATACTCTAAGAAAAGAACCCGTTTTTCTAATGGATGTAAATAAATACCTCTCTTGTGATGTATGGGTTTAAGATTCAACAAAAATATTTTGTGGGATATATTTTGGATAAATTCAGGGGGAGATATTTTATTTTAGAACACGTTGCTGCTCTGTCTTTTAGAGAGAGAACAATATAATGGTGTGTTTAGGGATAAACTATGCAAATATTAAAAGCCCTGTCCTTTCAGCTGAATTACTTTACGTCACTTCTTATAAACTCAACTTTTTTGTTCCTTAAATTGTTCTAGTAACTAATATTAGCATGACATTTTAAACCTAGCCGTTATGTTTTTTTAATGAGATTTATGTGCAGATCAGAAATAGATGGCCTATGTTCTCAGTGGCCATAGAGAAACTGAATTAAAATTCTTGTGAGCACCCTGGAACTTCTCCAGTTCTGTGGATCATGTTAGTTTAAAAATAATAGATTTTAGTGGCCAAAAAGTACTCAGACACTCTTATTTCAAGGACAAACAATACAGAGTGAGGCCTTGTGAATCTAAACCTCTCTCAACTTGTGAATTATTTAGAATGCAGCCAAAGAGCATTGGCATTTCCAGGAGTGAATCTAGATTTTGGTTTCTTGAAGGGGCATACCATTTATAGGAAAGCATTTAAGAAGAAATATATATATATACACATACATACATACATACATACACACACACACATGAATGTATCTTTTCAAACTTATGATCCTCCCTAGGCCTAAAGTGCAGCACTTTAAGATAAGCTGCTCTTGTTTTATAGTAAACCTGCATTCGGATATAGTAAAAAGAACATGAAACAAGCAGGAAATTGACTAAGGACTTCATTATCGTTAATTAAATATTGTATGACATCATATGTGGATTCTCCTGTTAAATATTAAACAAAGTATAGTTTTCAAACAACTAGTTCTTTACAACTTTCAATAATTAATCCACTTGAAATAAACTCACATGTATCCTGCAGTACCAAACTTAACTGGGGGGTTACTGGAAGATGTGTTGTACTCGTGTTTACAGGAAGTGTGTGGGAACTTTTTCTCCACCTCTGTGATATCTTGATCACTCAGGATTCAGTGCAGTTTCACCCAGAGTGAATCTCATGAAATGAGAGATAATCTCATGATATATGGAACTATTCATTGTTAAATATTTGATAATATTTAATTTCTTTTCTTCATGTTAGAAAAAATTGTGTTCTCTTGATGTCTATTTTTCTAACCCTTCAAGTATTTGGGTCTGTGAATTAACTGCTTAAGTTATACAAATGCTTTATTATCTGTAAAGGAATGTATACAATTTGAGTGCATTTTTTGACTCTATAATAATCTATTCTATAATAACTATAGAAAATGGTAATTTATCATAAATTCTTTGTGGTGTTTGAATTTCTTTTTCATTTTTATGACTTTTACCCATGGCTAAAAATTATTTTACATTTCTTTTTAATAATATTAATAATGAAAGATCTTAGAATAAAGTCTTATTTATAGCATATATGTCTCTCTAAAAAACATACCATGAGTACATGTATCACTGAACCTTTGTCATTTGGCATTTCACATAAACAGTAAATACTTCAGGTGAACAACACATTCTTGCTAAGAAACAACTGCCTAATGATAGGCAGAGTTTTATGGAAATGATGATTCCAGAACGACCAAGAAAACTCTAGACAAAGTTACACATTTTTTCACATGTTTATCTATTTATTTCCTTGCTGTCAAGACTGAGCATAAATTCTCAGCATTTTCATGGTGTCTGAGGTAGTTCTGGTATTTACCAAAGAGAAGGCCTGAAGGTGGTCATTACATTGCAGAGTAACTAGGAGATTGGACTTAGACCTTGATATGTTTGATCTTACCAGTTGTACTCACCATATTCTAATTTGTAATATATGATGGCAGAATGCAATTCAATTCATATTACACATATAGAGCACAATTTTTCATAAAATCATGGCATTTGCTCACTGTATTTCTTAAGGGGCTTTTGCTTTTCTATGAGCCCTCACTAGGTGACCTCCATATGGGACAGGTGTTACTTGTAAGGCCTGGCTGAATTGTTCTCTAACACAATCTGAGTCAAGGTAAACAGACCTTCTTTGCCCATCTGCTGCTCTTTGTTCATTGTCTGTGTCTGCAGTTGAAGTTGCTCTGGCCATAACCTGCAGTATGAGACATATCTTGCCTTACATATCCCATGCCAGAGACATAGAGGTGTGAGGAATCCTTCCCACTTGAAATATTCCATGAAAAGCTTTCTTTTTAAGTTATTTCATTCTAGCTTGAGTATCCAAATGTAATACGTTAAGATAAACTTATAATTCCATCTCCTTTATACTGTTATATAATTATGATACATGGTGAACTGAATGAAAGTTCTTGCAAATTTTTGAAAAGCTAGGTCATGGCTTATGTATTATTTGCATATCTAAAATTAGCCACTGACATTACAACATGTACCACCAGGGATACATTTACCATCAAACAAGAATTTTCAGAACTAAAAGATATCTAAAGGTTTTTCTTTGAATTTTCTCTTACAATGTTTGCATAAGAATAATATGCAGATAGTAATATGTTTTTGAAGTAACAATGGAATTTCAGTATCAAAATGATTTGATGCCTTTGTTAATTTAAAAATAAGTAAATGAATGATTATGGGACAAGACAGTGATAAAGTTTGCATTTGATCCTAGTTTAAATTTATATTTCCATTATACTTCTAAAAAGTGTTTTCATCATTTTAAGTATTTTTAATCCTTTTTTATCTTACTTCACAAAAACATTGTATCCATATCTAATTTTTTTAAAATTATCTGGACTTATAGGTCCTACATGTAGAAAAATTATTGTACTTGATTTTTATATTATTGTCATAGTTGGTTTAATCAAATAATTACTAAATAAAATATAATCATTAACTGCAAAGATATCTGTGATGAAATGAATGAATCCCTGTATATCTAGATGAATATTCCTTATTGCTAGGCAAGCAGAAAAAGACTTTAATCTCAATTGTATTCCTCCTTTGTTTTTATAGAGATAGCTGATAAGTAACTTATTGACTAGAAAAGATGATATTTGTTAACGTATTTGTTAGTAACGTCAGTCGTCAGTCAAATCTTTGAACTTAGCAAAAACCATGTAATGATTAATTATGAAAATTATTTGTAATGATCTGTCAGCTAACAACAATTTCACTGTCTTCCCTCAATTTTGTGAAAAGGACAGACTTGAAAGCAATCTCATTTATAAGAAGATTATTTCCAGGTTACATACTTCCTAGTTTCTGAGTTCACCCAAAAACATTCACCACAATTTACCAAATGATAATTAAGTATATTACTTTTCTTAAATCTGAATCCAAAATGCTCATAAAACATAGAGGAATCAAATATACACCTTTGTTGTTATGGATTAAATATTTGTGTTTCCCCCAAATTCATTTATTGTACCTCCAACCACCTGTTATAGCTATATTTTGTAATGGCACCTCTAAGGAAGTAATTAAGTTTAAAAGAGGTCATAAGAGTGTGGCCCAGATCCAAGCATGCAGTGAGATGTCAGTTTACCCACACACTGAGTGAAGAGGACCAAGAAACTGATCTTTCCAACACCTTGATTTTCAACTTCACAGCCTCCAGAACTTTGAAAAAATATGCTTCTGTTGTATAGGGCATAGAGTCTATAGTACTTTTTAAGGCAGCTCTAGAAGAAAAAAAAAAACTTTGAAAATAAAGTTTTACCATATCACATGCTTTAAGTGAAATATTTGTGAAAACATTAGAGATTCAGACTTAGCTAATTTAAAACATTTAAAAAGGATGCCTCCTAAATGAATTATCAAAACCAGTTCCCACTCTCAAATTAATAAATTATATAAGATTTAGTTTTAGGCAGCAAATGTCTGAATTGATTTTTATGTACAAATAAACATTTTAAATGAATTTGAGTATCATTGTAAAAGCACTGAAAAGTAAATTATATAATGCATCATGTAAAAGCTACATCAAATTAAAATGCTATTGATCTAATTCTGACACTTCTTTTGAAGTGTTTCAGTATAATATGCAGCAAAGATTATAATTTATTTATAAAGTAAGGACACAATTAAAGACACAGTATTATTTTAGTAAATATGTATATGAGTATTTTAAAACTCAGGTATAAATATTCAGGAATGCCTCACTTTTTTTTATTTCAACTATTACCAACACTTTCTATAAACTAAGTGAAAGAGAAAAGTACATGCTGCTAGAATATCACAGGCCCAATAACCACTTTAGTATTTTACCTTTTTAAAGTAGGAAATTAAAAAAATATATATAAGACAAAATGGGAACTGATTGTAATTAGAATAAATGTTTTATTACATGATTTTATAAAATGCATTTTAAATACCTGACAGCATACTGATTCTACATGGGGTCATGTAAAATATTATTCATAAGTTCAACATAAAACCTTGGTACTCTAGAAAAGATTTCTGTTACAATTATAAGAATAAGCTTCAGTGATCTGAGTTATTCCCAGTGTTCACAGATTCTTTTCTTTCCAAATAATGACATGTTTTAGGAATGAGCAGAGAATAGCTAAAAATAATTAATTTAAGTCATATTTAGCAAGTGCTACTTTTTATCAATGTTCTGTTTATTTTGTTCTCATTACACTCTCCCTTAAGAGAATTTCATTTTTTGAATAAAATGAAAATGAAAAAATTGAAGTCAGTACACAAAAATTCCATCATTTTCTTACCACACTACAATGTTTTTGGTTTTATAATTTTTAAAAAAGACCCCAAGCTGGGGGAAGTGGTGCACACCTGTAATCTCAGTGGCTTGGGAGGCTGAGACAGGATGATCAAAAGTTCAAAGCCAACCTCAGCAACAGTGAGGCACTAAGCAACTCAATGAGACCCTGTCTCTAATAAAATACAAAATCGGGCTGGGGATGTGGCTCAGTGGTTGAGTGTTCCTCAATCCCCATATCAAAAAAAAAAAAAAAAGAAGATCCCAAATACCTGATAAATAAAAAGTCTGCATCACCCCACCCCACCCCAGTAACATAAATACAACAGAGAAAGTCAGGGGGCTATATAGTGTTTTGTTTTAGTTGGATTGTTGTTGTGTTTGTTTTGTGAATGTTGAGGGGTGTGGGTTGGTTTTGGCTTTTATTTGTTTTTTACCTTTACTTTTTGTGTTTATTAATCATTAATTATTATTTTTTTAAATCTAAGAAAATTGTTCTTTCAGTTGTCTGTTTTTGGCCTTCAGGTTCTAAAGTGGATTCCTATGAAAGTAGAGTTAGGAAAGAAGACCTTACTTAATGCTTGGAGTTAGTATGTGTGGGAGATGAGGATCAAAACAATTAAATTCCTTGAAATATCAATACCCTTTGGAAATTTTTCATCGTGTTTCAAGAGCAATTGCATCTTAACTTAAAAACTATTTATCTAAATGGTTCCCATGTTACTATGTCATGCCACTGTTTTCTCTGTATAGAATATCATCTTCTTGACCACTGTTCAGCTTTCTCTTAACTCCCGAAGGGATGTCAAGTTCTCCTTTTTCATAACTGTTTTGAAAGCTCCATAATAGTATGAGATTGCCATTGTATTTTCTCAAGTGTTTGAACCATCCTCATTTACTTATCTCTGGCTTACTTTAAAGTGACCCTCACCTCCCAACCTTGGGATAAGGTTAGCCCCAGCAACTGAAAAATACTTAAAATGATTGGCAAACAAATAATACTCTCTATATTTTTTAAATGAATGAATGAATTCCAGAACAAGTTACCGAAGCATATTATGATCAAACTTTACAAAACGAAACCTTTAAAAATCTCTTGGCTGAGTGATTTTCCATAATCAATTCTTCCAAGTGATCAGAACTTTTCATTGACAGAGATAAGAATGTCTGCATTATCTGAGAACCTTTTTAGATGTGAGGATCTCTCCCCCTCTTGGAAGGCAGTGTCACCATGACTGCTACAGCTCATGTCACTCAGAACTACAAATGTTTAAAAAGATGTACAAAGTTGTAGAATTACAGCTTCCTTTTTTTTTCTACATTGACAATTGTTTTTCATTTCTCCATTTGAAGTGAGAAAATAGCCATCCACCATAGAATATTTAGAAGAGCATCCCCCATACCACCTTCCCAACTTAGAATTAAACATTTAATTTTTGATAAGCAATTAATTAATGGGATCAATTCTTCTTACTAATTTAAAAAGGAATGGACTGTGTATGTTTCAGAATGCTGAAATTTACCCTTGCCAACTAAATATAAAGTTTTGTACTTTTCTAGCCATCTTTCATACCTATGTTATTTAGAACACATTCAAACAAGGAAAATTACAGATGTTATGAACAATGACTGTTAATACTAGAGTAACAGAATTAAATCACAGGAGGTATAAAAGTTGATTTGACACTTTACTCAAAAATAAATCTATAGGTTATGCGTTTTTGATAAGGAAAGTTTTCTTTTTTAAGAAACATAAGGCTTTCTAGCAAACACCATGGCAATAAAATAACTTCAAAATGTAGACTGGAATTAAACATGAGAAACTTTAAATTTAAAATATTTTGAATTGTAGCATCTGTTTATAAGAAATTTGAAATATTATAGCATTAATAAAAACATAGGAATTAAAGAACCATAAATGTCTGACCATCACTCGGCCCTTAAGCTCCTCGATGATATGCTGAACAGATGGTCGTTATAAGTTATGGTTAATCAATTGAAAGGCAATTTCAAACCTTAAAGAATGTCTTTTCTATCAAAATCAAAGTTCTGTAATTTCTGTCTATTCTAATAATTTTCCCACTTGAAAATTTTTCAAATAATGAAGAAGTTGTCATGTTCTTCCTAAATCTTTACTTAAGTCAATATAGTTATGTCTCAATATCCATAGTGAATTAGTTCTAGGATACTAAAATCTATGGTTCCTCAGGTCCTTTTTGTAAAATGGTGTTTTATTTGTGCCGCAGTCTGGCTAGGCACAAAATAACGGAGCCACCCCAAAGCCTTGTAGATTCAAACAGCAACTCTTTATTCCTGAACTCTCACCGACACTCTACCCACACTCTACCCACACTTCCCGTGAACACCCTGCCTCCACCTGGCACCAATTCTCTCAGAGAACTCCACCGGAACTCCGAAGGGGGGGGGTTGAGGCAGCAGGATACACCCTAATCCCAGCAGGATCCACCCTAATCCTGGAGCCACCCTAATCCCTGAGCAGGGTCACCTTTCCACCCAAAATGCCATGCTTCATTCCTACTTGGCTATGGCTCTCAGCATATTTGCATATAACTTCTGCATATTCTCCTGTATACTTTAAATTATCTCTAGATTACTTATGTTTATAAAGAGTTGTCATACTATATTATTTATGGACAACATCTGCTCAAAACAGATGCATTTTAAAAATATTTTTGACTTGTGGTTGATTTAATCTGTGGACACAGAGGACCAACTACAGGATTGTATTAAATGTTCATTGTGTGAATGAACTATGCTCTATAGATGACCCACTTCTATTCATCTAGTGACCCAAGTACCTCAGTGGGAATTTTATGTCCTTCAGGATTGGACAGATCTTTACAGTGTGGGTCCTGCATATTGCAGGAGGTTTAGCACTGTGTTCTCAGTGCCACCAAATGTCCCCCATAGATACCAGACACTTATGTTGTAGGCTCTCAGTTAAGACACTTATGTTGTAGGGTTTTTGTTTGTTTGTTTTTCTGCTCTATTTTGCTTTGGTAGTCACATGGTCCCTATTACTTGAAGTCAGTACAGAAATGTTGATGTGGATGTAACCTATAGCAGAGCCCACTGGCAGACCACGAGAACACTGACTGTAAGCTCTTTAGTCCCTCTCCTCTATTAAACCTGCCGGTCTGAAACTCCATCTGCACCTTCCATATTGATTGCTAGAATTTCATTTGCCATCTGGTAAAATATCTTCAAAAAGGCTGATGTGTTCTTTTCTATATTTATTTGACATGTAGATAGATACAGAAAGAAATGTGTTTAGTTTACAGTGATAAATTTGCTGACTTCTATTGATCATAGATTTCTGTTTTAGGTTTTATAATAAATCTCTTAATCTATTTTAGTTTCTTCCTAGAATCTTCAGGATTGATGTCAAGCTCATTAATCTACTAAAGGCATATTTTTGTTTGTGATAAATAGGTTTTTATTTCTATAACTTGACTTTTCTCTCACTACTGTGGTGTTTACACCTCCCCTGAATACATTAACTTAGTCACCCTGTCAGCATCTATCAGTGCTTAGAGACCCTGACACTCATTACTTATTTTTATATTTTGTCCTCCAAAAAATTATTATGTTTTTTACATGATATTTGAATTTCCTGCCTGTCAAGCCTCTCAGACATCACACATTTACTCTCCTCTCTAGACTGTTCTTCATTAACCTATCTAAGTTAATTCCCTCAACTGTATTATTACTCTTCTCTTGGGCTTTCTTTTATGCTTCCAAAAGCTCAAATTTGCCTTTCATTTTAATGATCTGAGGTCTATTTCATATTTGTATAATTTGTTCCCTTTCTATATCAAACAAGTTTTCATACTTCCCAATCTTTTGATTTTGGTTTGAGTCTATAATTCCAGACATTTGCAACTATTCCTTCTCTTTTTATGATCCTCCCCACATTCTGTCTAGGGTGTTTTAAATCTTCAGTAAGTTTAAGTATATTACAAATTCTTTGCTCTTTTTCTCAAATTTTCTCAAAAAGCTTGCATTCACTGCTCATAGGTCCACATGCTCCTCTCTGCAGATCTTAATTGCACATACTATTTCTACATATTATGTATAGTATTCTTAGGAACTTGTTGATTTCCTCATTTAAAAGGATATGAAGAGCATGCACAGTTCTTTTAGACCATTAAATGGTGGGTTTTATTCATTCTTTCATTTTTCATTTCAGATGTGCTTTCTGAACACTAATATAGTTGAATCTGTTTACAGAAGTTCTAGATGGTGTCAAAAGATATAAATGGCTTATTGTAATTTTTATAATGCTGTATACTGCTTTAATAGTAACATTACCTATATTAGAACACACAGACATATATACCACAATTAATAATAACTTCAGAAAGCATTCATAACCTCTAATAAATTTTTACAATGATTGTGTCTGTAGATAAATATAATTTGTTATTAAGAACTTAACTATATGCTGACCATAATAACATATCTAGGTAGTGTCATATATTTTACTTAAGCCTTCATGACATTTAGAATGTCAATAAACTCTTGTCAAAGAGTTTTCATTTAATTTATGAGTGTATGTAGTGCAATAAATTTATGATTGTCACTTATTTCAGGAAACTTGTAAAATAAGCTATTAAAATACTCAATTCTTCAAAGTAAAATTGAAAACAGGTTCTTAGACATTTTATTGAATAATTTTTAAAATAATAACTTCCAGTAATTCCAAATCTTATCCTTCTTTGTACCATAATGTTTAAGGAAACACATTTAAGAATAATACTTTTTCACTGCACGTTTATTTGCTGCCAGGCTTTTCAGCTTAAACACCCTTGGGTGGCTGAACATAAAGTACATACCTTACTTCATAGGAAGTTTAGAGAAAGAGTGACCATATTGGCCTCACTGTGGCTCCACGCCCATCCCACTGTGATGCTCTTGAACCGCTAGGGTTTTAGTCAGCTTTTCTGCTGCTGTGACTAAATGACCCAACCAGAAAAACTGTAGAGGAGAAAAAGTTTATCTTTTTAGATGTGTTGGTGTGTGTTTGTGTTTTGAATACAAGGGAAAAAGTACCTTCCTTCTATTATTCAGAAGTCTTAATACACAGAAGGCTGGCTCCATGCCCTGGGGCTTGAGGTGAGGCACAACATCATGGCTAAGAGTGTGGCAGATGGAAGTGGCTGACTCCATTATAAGGAATGGGGAAGTAGAATGAGAACTCTCCACTTGCCAGATACAAATATATATCCCAAAGTCATGCCCCCCAATTCCCACTTCCTCCAGCCACAGGCTACCACTTCAGTTATCACTCATTTAATCCCAATGGGGATTAAGTCACTGGGTTAAAACTCTCACAACCCAATAATTTCTCCTCTGAACCTTCTTGCATTGTCTCATCTTTGAGCTTTTGGGGGATACCTCACATCCAAACCAAAATAGCTAGCTACTGTGGTTCATCTTTTCCTCCAGCTATCTTTCTCCAAGGGTAATATGGCTGCTGTAGTACCAGGCAATATATGCATAAAAGAAAACATCTTATAATATTAAATCTTTTTTAAAACTGGGGGACTTTTTCCGAGAAATCATTTGTTGACGTCCACTTATGTCTCACTGGTTAGTATTGGATTCTAACTTGGCTCTAAACCATTCACTAGTAGGGAGAATGAAATTACCATGATTGACTCTCTTAGTAAACCAGAATTTACTTCCACCTCAGTAGAGTGTAATTCTCTGAGTATGTGCCTGCACAGTGAAAAATATGTTGCTACAAGGTTCCATGTAGTCTCAACCAAGGGGACAGGCAGGATACATCCTAAGTGTCCTTAAATGGATTCACAGATTAAACAATTATGGCATATAGAATATTAGTCAACCTTAAAAAAAGAAGGAAATCCTGTGATTTCCAACAAAGTGGATGAACCCAGAGGACATTAAACCACACACAGAAATAACATATACTGCAAGATCTGACTTATATGTAGAATCCAAAACAGTCAAATTAGTAAAAGTAGAGAATAGAATGATTGTTACTGGTGGAAGAGAGGATATCAGGGGAAATGAGGAGATGTTGGTCAAAGAGTACAAAGTTGTAGTTTTATACAACAAATACTTTCTGGAGACCTAATGTATAATATGAGGGCGATAGTTAATACTACTATATTGTACTTTAAAAGATCTTAAGTGTTCTTGCCACACACAAATGCGCTAATCATGAAAGGAGATGGATATGTTATCTTGACTATAATAATCTTTTCACTATGTACATGTATCTCAAACTATCCTATTACCATTGTACACCATATGTGTGTGTGTGTGTGTGTGTGTGTGTGTGTGTGTATATATATATATATATATATATATATATATATATATATTTACAAAAGAGGAAACAAGAGAAAGTGTTTGCCCAGTCTTAGCCAAAAGTATTAGATAAGAGAATACTGGTTTGGACATTAATTATTACTTCTCTAAATTATGTTGATTCCCTGGAATGAATATACAGGACTAATTACTTAAGCTTTGTAGCACTTTACAATATACTAGAACTTATGTAAAAAGAGCACAAGCCATATTAGAAAGCACATTCTCTTGGTACTTTGTCCCTTGTATTCAAAACACAAATATACACCAACACATCTAAACCTACACTAGGTAGAAAATCAAATACTGTATTGCACAGTGACTGAGGCAAGTGGACCTTATAATTTGGTTAGGAATATTTGCTCATAAACTAACATCCTTTTAAAGAGACACATTAAAGTGAATGGAGAACACATACACATTTCTAAAATGGCCTTTAGCTTGGAATATGTGTTGTATATATTTTTTTTGTTTTGTATGTGGTTTAGAAAAGAAAAAAGATTCAGAAGATTGAATATCTTTTTTTAAAAAGATATTCTATCTATAATGTATGCTATAATAAATGTTGGCATCATGCCATTGTAGTGATGGTGGCATCCTAAGACAATCCTAAATCTATTCAGAAAATAAATTTCTTGAATTAAATGATATTTATCATCTACTATGTGAAATTAAAATTTTCTGTGCCTAACTAAATTATAGATATGAGAAACCTTCAGCCCATACCACACTTGAACTGAAATTCTAGTAACACAAATATGCAAATGAACATAACATAATACAACATAATGTATAATAAATATATAAGTGAATATAACATAATGTATGTATTTAAAGAGAGAGAGGACCAAAACAATTAAAAGGTTAAGGAATTATATTAAAAAGATGAGTATATAGAATTCTTTAAGGCAGTATCATTTAAAACTAATTGTGAAGTGCAGATGAAGGAAACATAGCATTTTTAGCAAATATATAATGTTTCATAGGACTTCATGTAATATTCTATGCATCGTAATAGATATGAGAAAAAAATTCTCAAGAGTGCAATGTTTTTGCATCCTTTGGAAATGGTCATGTTGCTTATTATTTGCCTAAAACATAAGAATCCTCAATTTACAAATTCCTTTTCCTGACTTGTTCATGGAATATTTAAGATGTTTTCTTTTCTTTCTTTTTTCTTTTCTTTTCTTTTCTTTTCTTTTCTTTTCTTTTTTTTTTTTTTTTTTTTTGAGAAAAGGGATAAAGAAGGTTTATTGCTTTGCTAGCAAAGGAGAAACACAGGCACTCATGTCACAGAGACTGTGGTTCTGCCCCTCAGCAGGAACTGGGGGGTGGGGGAGTTTTTAAAGAGGTGATTCAAAGGCTACATTGCACATGTTCTCTGTCTGGAATTGTAATTCATTTCTTAATTTGAGAGTCATTTCTGAGATCTTCTGGTACTATCCCCAAATCTGGATTACTTCATTCCTATAGTGGTGTGTACTCAAAGACAGAAAAATCTGCCTAAAATGGGGAAGAAAGGTAATCCTATTTTCCTCTGAGATTAGGGACAGGGGAGAGATTAGGGAGGAACCAGGAGAAAGGAAGAGAAAGAAACATGTCCATTTTAAAAATCAGTTTTAGTGGCCGAACATCAAGGGCTATATTCAAATCATAAAGTGGAACACTGTTGCAGTTCCCCACTGTGAATTTTTATATTCTATTTCTATGGAAAAATGGGCAATGACTTCTCCAACTTGCTTTCTGCTAAAAGAGGACAACATTGAGGGAATTAACCAAAAGTCCTTATTTTCTATCAGGTATGGACAGTTAAGGATGTTCAGCATCATAGCAGTTCAGAGGTCCACAATGGCAGATGGCAGGTGACTGGACAAGGCATACATAGGGAAAGGATCATGCTAAGATAACAGTAAACAAGACAGCAATGCATTCCTTTTTTTGTAAACAAGTAGCACAAAAGCAATTAGTATTTCAGCCAGTCTCTGAAAACCATGAAGACAGTAACTCATAATCAAACCATGAAAATCAAATCAAGTTTATCAATGTAGGAGGTTAGGAAGATTTGTAGGCCTATGAGATCAGGCTCAAATTAACTCAGGAAAAATTTAGGAATCCAGAGTCCTCTGTGATTATTATTAGGCACTTGCACATAAGAACCATTCTTTTATAACCAGTTTACTTACTTGTGGTAGGGCTGACAGAAGTGTACATCTTAAGTTACATTAAACAAACAAACAAAAAAACATTTTTTTTTTCTTTTAATGGCCACTTAGGAATGTGCTTAGGCTATATTCTCCTGCCTGTTGTGTAAGACCAAGTTGGTTAAAACTGAGATTCCTCAGAGGTCACCCTTAGAGACCTGTGCAAAACCTCTTGGCTCCTTTCTGTTTTTCTCTACCAGTGGTGCCATCTGCCAGGGTGGATCAGGGTCTTGTTGGCCAGACACTCTGAATTATATATCCACATTTAAAAAACTCTGTAGAGATTAATCTATTCCAACATTTAGTTGAGCATGATAAATTTGAAAAATATCAGAAGCACTTTAAATTCTCCATGTTAGATCTACTGAGATAATTCTTTGAAACTAAATAAACTTTCAAGCTTTGGAAAAGGAGATATATAGTAAGTAGATGTTAACTACTTGTTTAGTATGAGAGTATTAACAGATTTTGTGAAATTATTGATATGAGCTAGATTTTTCTAATATTATATTAGGATCTTTTAGAATGCAAGTAAGGAATAACCCAATGTCCATTGGTAAATAAATAAAAAAAGTTCAGTGATGTCTTCTCACATTGAGTCTGTACATAAAGCAACTCCTGGCTTGGCTGATTCATTGACCTTTTCATCTAATCAGGGCTTCATTATCTATCCCATCTACCTTCAAGCTAATGCTTCACAGTTCAAAGATGTCCATGGCATCTCCAATACCATACTCTCACAAAAACATCCAGAAGCATTTGCTTTCTTTTTAAAAGTGAGGAAAGTCTGTCTAAGAAGCTCCCAGAAGAATTTATCCTATATTAATTGCTCCCAAATGCATACATTCAAACCTGTGTCTAGTACTGATGCTGAGCCATCATGATGAGCTTATGGTACTTGTGATTCACCTCTCAGGTTGGGCCTGGAGCCTCTCAGAGAAGTATAGGTATATAGTAAAATGAGGATTTGATTAGGAAAAAGGAAAGGTTTGTGGCTCTTGAGAAGGCAACTAGCAGTTGTTGCAACACAGTCTTTATGTTTCCATTTTCTTAAAAATTATTGCAAAGAGCAGCAAATGCAATGTATAAATAATGTGAAATGCAATGTTACATGTAATACTGTTTCTGAAATGAGCATCATACATGTAAAAAAGAGTGAATCATTTCTTTCCCCAAAAAAGTTCAGAGAAATGATAACAGAATACTTGAGCAATCTTTCCAAATTGTTAATTTGAATCTGTTTCCATATGTACAAAATAGACACTAAGTAATAGTACCAACTTGTAATGATGTAAGATTTTATGCATAAAGAGCTCAGAATAGCATCAAGTGCTGGAGAAATCTTATGTTTATTACTACCTAACCATTTTACCAGCCTCAGAGAAGGGAAAATCTTTCCTACTGGAACATAATGTAGCCTGTAAACACTAGGAAGTCCTTGCTGTTGTTGTCCGTGGGTACAGAGAATTAGAATGGTCACTTTCACCACTCTTTGAAAAAAGTGGTTTGAAAAAAGTGGTATTTAATACAATTTATTAAATATTTAAATTTATTAAAATTTAATGTCAATTTGTCCTCTTTCCTCCCTTCTCTCATACAAATAGCAGATAATCCCTTTTAAATTAGTGGACAAATGAATTTAGAATTTCTTATAAGAGAGAAGAAAATAAGAAAAAACCCCAAATAACTATGCTTTTATAAAGCAAAATTGAAGAAATCATCTCACAAACAGGCCAATGACATTGAGATTTGTGAATAAAGAAAAATATTCAGGGTGGAAAATATGGCAAATGAGCTATATATACATCTATGTCTATATATACATCTTAAAATAGCAGTTTAGATTTAGCATTGAACTTTGGAAGCTTCATCTATTTGTATGGTGAGAATCTGCTCCCTGAGGAATTGTTATGTCTACTGAGACCTGATTATGAGAAAAATAAGCCATTTCTATATTATATATGGCTTCCAAGATCCCACATTCCGGTTATGCCCCAAGTGTACCTAGCACACTAATCCCTTTCCTTTCCCTGCTTTCTATGACTGTTCACACCATTCATTCAGAAATCTTGCATGTTGTCTTATGCACTTGAAATACTAATTGAATGTTGATTAATACACTACCAGTGTCTTCAGTGGACAGGGAGAAATTTTTTCGTCAAACTGAATGAGCCCTAGTAAATCACATTGAGGCAATTATCCTTAAGGATGTCCCAACTGAAGATAATTTACTGTGTAGTATTTTATCTCCATCCTTTGTAAAAGCAAATGCAATACCTACTTCATAATTATTCCCCCCAGGTTTTTCATTAACCTAAAATGAAAGATCATATATACAGAAAAACAAGGTGAACTTTCAATCCCAGATCAAGGCAGGATAAAACTCAAGAAAACAAATAGTGAAGACAATCTCATCCTCCATTCAAATAAAAACAGTAAGCTTCCTAATTCAAAACATCTGTTTGAAAAATCTTTAAAATACAGAAAGCTACTGTTAATAAGCACACATGCTTACAGACACACACACACACACACACACACACACCCTATTGTAGTAAACACAAATAAATTTCTATAATTGCAAACCACTTTCTCCCAGTCCTGCACTAGTGCTTTTTGTCATTTGATTTGACAAGATACCATATATACAAATTTGAAATAAAGCAAATGGAAAATAAATTATGACTCTTTATCATTTCTTCTGTTAGTATTTATGCCATGCATAAATATTTTATATAGCTCCAATTGATAGGCAATTCCAATTCATAGTTTCAGATTGATAAAATATATTTTATGAAATGTTCATTACATTACATACAAATTTTCTTGTAGAATTTATCATGTAGTTTTGCACTATCCAGAAGAAATAAAAGCAAGCACTTTGAATTCAGATTTATAAAACATAATAACAATATATGAAACAGACTTGTTCATTTATATGTAGGTCAGACATTTTTAAAATATGTCACCTCGAGCTCATCTGTTTATAATTATATGCATAACTCTAAATTCAGCAGTAGGAAAGATATGGTCTAGTACTTGTATTCAGAGTCCCTAAGACCACTCTTAGCTTCAATGATTTGTTCAAAGTACTCATGGACTTAGCTGACCTATGAGGCTACCTCTTTCTCATGGCTATGATTTATTAGAGTGAAGGAATGAAGAAAAAATCAGCAAAAGGAAGATATGTAATGAAAAGTCTAAAGGAAACCAGGTATAAACTTATCAGAATCCTCTCTCAGGGGAGTCACACTAAATGGGCTTAATTCCTCCAGCAACCCATTAGGACAACATGTATGAAGTGCTTTCTGTCAGAAAGCTATTGAGACTTGGTGCATAAGGTTTTTTTTTTTATTGATTGTTCCATACATTACAGAGCTCTTGATAAATCATCTTTCATACATTTGACTCCATTGGGTTTTGAACTCCCATTTCTACCCCAAATACAGATAGCAGAATCACATCTGTTACATACTCACATTTTTACCTAATGGCATATTAGTGACTGTTTTAATCTGCTACCGTTCCTAAGGTTTTTATTAGTGAACTGGTCACATAGATATTCACTGCCTTCCATGAACCAAAATTTTAGACTCCCAGGAGGAAAAATGAGTATACATACATTATATTATTATTTTAATATAATAAACCACATTGCTTATTTGATGGTGAGCATGAAACACCTTGTACAAGCACTTTTGGTGTAGTCACCCCTCTTACCATTTAGAAAATCATAGGGATGCTCCTGAGATTCAAGCTCCCCACTGCCAGACAGGGGACAACTTTGCAACAGTCCTTTCTCTGGATAGCAGTCTTAGTCCTGCTATGCTAAATCTTTTCTGCTCAGTAGTTAAGAGCACAGTCTGGTAATCCAATGACCCTAGGCTCATATTTTACACTTTACTACTTCATATTAATGTGACCTTGAGCAAGTTATTTAAACACTTTGCACCTCAGTTTTATCAACTGTTAAAAAGCCTTAATTAGGCAATTATATCATAAGAGTGCCATGAAAAGTATATGTAATTAAAGCATGTACAATTCTTAACACACTGTCTACAAAGAGTAATGCTCAATAAATGTTGAAGACTAATAATGGTGTATGGCAACTGCCTGCAAAAAGCTTGGAATAGGATGCATTAACAAGATTCATAAAATATATAGAAAATAAATGCTCTGTGTGTGTGTGTGGTGTGTGTGTGTTACCAACTGTAAGTGCACCAAGAGTGTTGAAAATAGGCAAACAGTTTTGTAATTTAAAGGAACTCACAAAATATTTCTTGCTGAGATAAATGAGCAATATTTTAAGTGCTGTGAAGCCACAGTAGTAAAAGATGATTGCTTATCTTTCAGAAGACAAGGACCTAGCTGATATGTGGATAATAATATACTTATCCTCGTGCCACTCTCTGACAAAGTCCTTCTTTATGGTTTCATGAAAGTGGCTGTTATTCTTGAGAATAAAATTCTGAGATGGATTGGAAACATGAATTAGAAGGATAAGTGTGAGTCAGAAGGATAAGTGGCTAGCCGGGTCTGGTGGCACAGGCCTATAATCCCAGTTACTCAAGAAGCTGAGGCAGAAGGATCTCAAGTTCAAGTCCAGCCTGAGCCACTTGGCAAGATGCTCAGCAACCCTGTCTCAAAATTAAAAAGCAAAAAGAATGGGGGCATGTATTTCAGTGATAAATCACCCCTGGGTCCAATCCCTAGTACTAAAAAAAAAAAAAAAAAAAAAAAAAAAAATCGGGAATCGGGGGGGATAAGTGGTTAGATAGATCAGTCTTAGACACAGCCTTACTACACTTTTATGAATGTTCTTGGAAATAAAAGATTATTATCCTGGTACTCTTGCACACCTTTGGGGGTAATTCATTCTTTTCTTGTAGCTTTGTCTTTCTAATTAATATAACAAACTAAACATCTACTAGAATGTAGAGAGCTGCTGGATAGTGGTATGTTTTGCATTTAATGTTGGATGACTCCTAATAATAAACATTTAGAAATTTTTTTAAAAAAGGTCACTTTTACTCTATATTATAAATTTAAATTGCACTCAAAACTATTACCAAATAGAAAGACTTTATGACAATTTATAAGCATTAAATATTGAGGAGGAAAGAGCTTCGGTTATGTTTAACTAGATCACTTATAAAGCATATCTCATTTTGCTAGAAAAGGAGTATAGATGACTTGTATAAATACATCCTCACAGGACATTATTTAACCAAAGTACATAATTAAAAATAAAAGTAGGGCTGGGGATGTGGCTCAAGCGGTAGAGCGTGTGTGCGGCCCGGGTTCGATCCTCAGCACCACATACCAACAAAGATGTTGTGTCCGCCGAAAACTGAAAAATAAATATTAAAAAAATTCTCTCTCTCTGTTTAAAAAAAAATTGAAAAATAAAAATAAAAGTATTTGTTAAAATTAGACCTCTCATTGGATCTTTTTTTCAATTTGTCCTAATTAGTTATACATAACAGTAGAATGCATTTTGGTTCATTGTACACATGAACATACAATGGAACATAAGTGGAACATAGCTTTTCATTTCTCTGGTAATATGCAATGTAGAGTTGCAACACATGTGCAGTCATACTTTACTGAAGCCCCTATAGAAGTTATAGAAGCGTACTCCTCAAAAGAAAAGAAAGGAAAAGAATTAACACTGTTAAACATTTTCTTTAGTGACTACCCTTAGTTAATCATAGTAATGAGGAAGAAGCCTTGGTGTGGTTATCCCAAGCTAAAGATGTAATTATTCATCATACATTGCAAATTAACTTATGACTCATAACTACATTCAAATTTTAATTTATGTAGTTTAAACCAACACATTTATACAATATTGTAATTGATTATACCATTCATCAATTTGTTAATTATTCAGCTACCACATAGGAAATGAAGTACATAACATAAATAATATTGAGAATACATTGTTTTAGTCCAAATAATTAATAAATAACTTTAAATCTATTCTGAATCTAGTATTTATCGTATCATCCATCATAGTTCTTAAAATCACATTGATTATTTCCTCCTCTGTACAACAATGTATTGAAGACTGTAGTTGTGTTTTATTTATTATTTTCTTCTTGATGTGCTTCAACTGGTTTTATACTGGAAGCTCAAGAAACGTTGCATTGAATTGATTTCAGTTAAGTTGAATTGAATTGAATCAGTTAAGTAATTTTGAGAAAAGAATTGGTGTGGAATATCATGAAACTGCCACACATAAGTTTAATAATTAATTACAGCCAATCAATTTATCATGACTCTTCCTTCCTCACAGAAAGTTATTTTAAATTATTGATATGCTTTTTAATGAAGATGCACATTTCCTAAATCATGGGGTGGTATGTTACATATAATATATATGTGGATAATTTTTCTTCTTATCAGTTCTTCAAGGGAATTTTATGACATTAGGTACAAAATTCTATTATTTTCACTTGTGCATCTTTTTAAAACAATTTTCCCCCAACCTGTAATCACAGATCATATGGTTTTATAAAAGTTTTAATATTTTTTACTTTATTTTTGAGTTATCTCTGTCTAAAATTATGTGTCATTATTAGTCATTGTGACATATTAAATCTCATTAGACACTGATGTTTTATCTCAAAATTATATTTAAAGAATAAAAATAATATTTGTATATGCATGAAAGAATATGGACATATTGATGAGTGAATCTCAGTGTGTTTTAAATACTATCCATGCAGAAAATTTTAAATGCAGAGAAACAGTACTTAGCAAATTTGTAATTTATAGTATAACTAAAAAAAATCCCTTTTTTTAAATCTTTCTAGGTCAAATTTAGTCTGAGTATTTGGATCTAATGTAGTCTTTTTTCTTTAAAGTGGTATCCCAAGTTTCAGATGACATATAAGTTTAAGTTCAAAAGGAAACGTCAAAGCAAATCATTTACCCATTGACAGGTCCTATAAAATAATATGAATTTTCACTGACTTGAAGATGAGCTCAGTTAAGTTGTACTGGTGTTTTATGATACACCAAGACAAAAAAAAATGCTGTACACAAAGTAAATCACAATACTTTCTTAATATTTATAACTTTTATAACACAAAAAGTAGACTTAACTAAAACAGATTATTTTAATGATACTAATTGTTTCTGAATGCTTTATAACTGCACACACATACACCCATGACATATACTTTTTAAATATACGTTAAATAAGTTGGATAAGCCATTCTTAGAATTTTTTCTCATTTAGTATCTGAGTCAGTTCTCAATGTTTATGTTTCATGCATAAGATTGTTCTCTTTGCTGGTGAAGCAACTATCCACCATTTTCTTTAGAAATTTCATTTGAACTGCCACACACATTCTGTAAATTTTGATGCTGCTACTTTCTTTTTTTAAAATTAGTTCTTTTTAGATATAATGACAGTAGAGAGTATTTCAACATATTATACATACATGGAGTATAACTTATTCTAATTAGGATACCATTCTTGTAGTTTAACATGATATGGAGTTATATGGTTATCTATTCATATATGAACATAGAAAGGTTAGTTTGATTCATTCTACATCTTTCCTATTCCCATACTCTCTCCCTTCCCTTTATTCCCCTTTGTCTAATCCAGTGAACTTCTATTCTCCCCCACTTTTTATTGTGTGTTAGCATCTGAATATCAAGAAAATATTTAGCCTTTGTTTTTGGGAGGATTGGTTTATTTTACTTAACATGATAGTGTTCAGTTCCATCTATTTACCAGCAAATGCCATAATTTCTTTCTTTTTTATGGCTGAGTAATATTCCATTGTGTATATATATCACAATTTCTTATTCCATTCATCTGTTGAAGGCCATCTAGGTAGATTCCATAGACTTACTATTGTGAAGTGAGCTGCTATAAGCATTGATGTGGAAGTATCACTGTAGTATGCTGATTTTAAGTCCTATGTGTATATATGGAGGAGTGGGATAACTGAATCAAATGGTGGTTCCATTCCAAGTTTTCTGAAGAATTTCCATACTGCTTTTCAGACCAATTTGCAGCCCCAACAGCAATATATGAGTATACCTTTTTCCCCACATCCTTGCCAACCTTAATTTTTTGGATTCTTGATTGTGGCAATTCTGACTGGTGTAGTTTTGATTTGCATTTCTCTAATTGCCAGAGATGTTGGACTTTTTTTTTTTTTTGATGTTGCTACTTTCTTTTTATCAGAATGGATCAGCAGAATACCTTTCATGCCTTCAGGGTTTATTTTTATATATTCCTTTTCAAATGCTCCTTAAAATGATTCATTGAAGTGTGAGGGATTAATCATAGTTCCCTCAAGTCACAGGTGATAATAACCAAATGCAAACATGCATAGGCCATGATAGCTACATTACTGCCTACGACTGCTAACTGATGAACAGAGTTTGGAAGAAACCATGAAGTATAAACCATTCTTGTTACTAAGATAATATGATGTGAAAACAGTTGGTATTTTAAGAAGCAGTGATATATGGTATTAAAGAAAAATCATTGTTGAATATAATTAAAAAACTAAGCTCTAACTAATGGCATGTATGTGTTTGTATGCACACATCATTCTTTTATTCTTCAATATTTTTTTAAAGAAAGAGTGAGAGAGAGTGAGAAAGCGAACTTTAATATTTATTTTTCAGTATTTGGCGGACACAGCATCTTTGTCTGTATGTGGTGCTGAGGATCGAACCCGGGCCGCACGCATGCCAGGCGAGCGCGCTACCACTTGAGCCACATCCCCAATATTTTTATGCGTTCTTTTCAGTTAAGCATGACAGTAAAATCCATTTGACATAATTATAAAAGTATGGAGTGTATCTGTTCTAATTCAGTACCCAGTACCTCTCCTTCCCCTCCCCTCTCCCCATTTCCTGCTCTTCTCTTTATTGAGCCTTATGCCATTTACCCAGTTATTTTTTTAAAATAACTTGTAGATATACAAGATGGTGAGATTCACATTCACATATGTACCTAGGAAAGTTATGTCAGATTCATTCCACTGTCTTTCCTTTTCCTGTCCCCCCTGCCTTCCCTTCATTTCCCTTTTTCTACTCTACTGAACTTTTATTATAAGATTCTTACACAGACAAGCCATTTTCATAATCCCTAGATTTTTATTATATAAACTTACCTGCATTTTAAAAGACAATTTGGATTTCTGAGCTAAGTTTCATTTAAAATTTTTTTCCACAAAAGTTGAATAGTTAGGGTCATAAAAATCATGAACACTTCTAATTCATTATTTCATGTGCTTTCTTATAGAGAGTTATAAATAACTCATCAGCTGAAAGTGGTGGCAAATGCCTGTAGTCCACATAGAGACCTCTACTGCAAAACAAACAAAACAAAACACCCATCTATTTGTGAAGTTTTGAAAAGTCCTCATTATATTCCATATGAACTAATTTTTTCCTTGAATCATTAAAATATGCTTTTTCAACTTTCAAAATTAGCAACTATAAAGTATCAATAAATGACACCTAACTGAATATTTCTTTATCTTCTCTCTACTTTAGGTCCCATCAGCAGTGTTTTGGTGAATAAATATGGCAGCCGGCCAGTGGTGATAGTAGGAGGCTTACTCTGCTGTTTGGGAATGGTTTTGGCCTCTTTCAGTTCCAGTGTAGTAGAGCTTTACCTCACTGTGGGCTTCATTGGAGGTAAGCCAAGTTTTGTTTTTAGCTTTTATTCTTAACATTTCTGTTGTTTCAAAGTTCTGTAAAAAGCATGAACAACAAAAATACTTATTTTTTTTTTTAAATTTACTTTTTAAAACCATGTTATTTTAAAGTATTTTATCTGATCTTGCATTTAACTACTAACTACTTTAGACTGGCCATTTTATTTCAAGAAATGAAAAAAGTTATTGTACACATTAACTTTTAACTATTAAAGGTAGTCACTTAACTATTAAAAAACAAATGGCTTTGAATTATTTTCACTTGACTTTTTACTCTACAGACAGCTGAGATGGAATTGAGAAACAGACTCTCTGCTATAAATAAGTTTTTTTTATTTTTAAAAAACTAATTTTTTTTATTACTCGGAGTATTTGACTTACCACTGATAATATGTTAAAACTTGTGTGAAAGAGATATTTTCTGTATGCACTGATTGAAATTCAACAATAAAATGACTATGTCTGCTTTCTGATTAGTGGTAGAGCTTTTCAGTCCTGTCCTTTCTTTTTCTCACTCAAATGAACCTGTTTAAAAGTTCCGTAAGGCAGTTTGCCACAACACAAACATGCTGAATGGCACACTGTCACTTGATTATCATGGTGCTGCATGCAGAATATCTATTGACTCTAACTAGAAATTGAACATTTAAAAGCACCAACTTTATATGCCTGAACAATAAATTATATTTAAAAATCTACAAAGTTTTAACAAAAATTGTCTTCAATATATTCAAGAGGCTGAGTCTTCCCTTATGCTTAGAGATAATAAGTAAACATTTCTCTGTTTTATAATGATCTGAGATCAGTCTAACCTGCAGTCATGTATCATTTCATGAAAAAAAAAACAAGTATACTATAGGCTACAGTAATACTAATGTTACAACTCTTCTCTTTGCAGCCTGTCCACTTTTCCATGCCTTTGTGATAAGGCAAAACACATTTTGATATTTTAAATAGCAACTTTCTTACATCTAAGCATTGTCATGATGAAGAGAGTGCCCTTTGCTTTGTGCAGACTATCACTATATTGAATTTGACCATGAAATGTTGGGATGGGCCTTCAAGTGGGCATACTTAAAGATAGGATGATTACATCACCCTGTATCAGAAATACTGATTACACTATTATATTCTAATGTGTAATCTCATTCCTTTGGGCCTTGAAGGCCTTAGTACTTCTGAGTTGATGCTATATATATCTATGAGGGTTTTACCTTGTCATTATCAGCCAGCTTAGTTTCTGACTTTGATTTACAGAAAGCATACAGTACTAATTTTTAAATTTGACTCAGCACATACATGATGTGGGATCAGAGATAAATTAGTCTCCTTATGTCTCAGTCTATAAAACAGGGATTTTGTTGAACAATTAATGTGCAAAGTGAATACATTGTACTTTGCAGAGTACTCAGCATGTTGTTATTTATAAATAAATATTAGCAAATAATACCAATTACACTGCCATTGTGCAATGTCATGAAAGTTCTAGAACTTGACTTTGGCAAAAGACTTTTTGTTGTTGTTGTTGCTGAGTGTGTGAGTATGTGCACTCTCAGGAAGTCTGTTTCCTTCAGCAGTGGCAAACAGGTCAGTTATGGAGCCAGATTCAGATCAATTGATTTAAAGTCTTGTGTTCACTGTACCATGCCAGAAATTGTCAGCCTGGGATAAGAGCAAAAGACAAAAGTTCCAGGTGACAGAATGGGAGGGAAATGACGTAAGATAAAGAAACTCTGAAACACAATACTTGGATTTTAGCTTAGGTTCTTCCACATACAAGCTATTTGATCATAGGCAGGTCAGTTTTATTATTTATGAATGGGATATAATTACAAGTACTCTGCATATCTCACAGGTAGAGTTAGAGATCATGCTGTTCTGTTATTCCCGAAGGCATGTTCTTGGTTCTTTCCTGAGCTTTTAGAGATTCTTCTATTCATATAAAATGTCTGTTTGAAAGAGTTGGAGTAAGTATTTGTACTTAAACCTGTAAGTCCCAGAACTTACATACTTAACCACTTTACAATACTGTTTCAATTTAGGTAAACTGTAAACATAGAAAAATGCTCACCTCTCTAGCCCCTAAAATAACCGAATAATGCCTAGGGTGCGGGGGTGCAGGGGAAAGGTACTTCACATGAATCAATTTTATGCACTTTCAAAAGTACTTTATTCATCAATAGTGCTAAATATTGCTTCAGTGGGACACAAAAGTTAATTCATTTCTCAAAGGCAATAATACACTGCCAAGGAGTTCCCTAGACTATGGGAACATTGGCTCATAGAAACAATCAGCTTATATCCTTGAAATAAAAACATATTTCAAGTAAAGCAAAACAAAACAAAAACTTCTTTTTTATTTAGCACTTGCGTATCTACATACATTAAATTTGGAATGTGAGGGATGTGAATAATGAGATTAATCACTTAAATGTATTACTCTTTTTTATTATTTGCATAGTATTCAAAGAAATGCCTCTGGGGTAATACAAAATTTTTACAAATTATGAGCATTTTAGTCTGTCCACATTTCTTCAACTCTGAAAAGACAAAGTCTTTCCATTTTTAAATTCACTCTTGTCCACACAGAAGAAATCTATGTATTTGCAAATAAATGTATATTAAGAGGAAATGTTAAATTATCTGTGGAATTAAGTGATTTTTTAATAAGATCTAAATTCTGTCCTCCTTTACACCTAGCCTGTGATTTTTCATACATAGGTGGAAGTTCTTGGTTTTATATCTGTGCTTTAAAACATCATATGAAGTGTCCAGTTATGACAACATTTTTAGATGTGTACAATTACATTTATGCTTATAATCCTCAAAAATTACTACCTGCTGCTGCATTTTTCGTTCACTTTTCCCCACTTGAATGTGCCTTCCGAAAATAATTTCTTATGTGAGTGGTGTAATATGTTTGTGTTTTCTTTTTTCCTCTTTTGTCTTGTTCTTTTTAGGTTTAGGTTTAGCCTTCAACCTGCAACCAGCCTTAACAATAATTGGCAAGTACTTCTATAAGAAACGACCCATAGCGAATGGATTGGCCATGGCAGGGAGTCCTGTTTTCTTAAGTACATTGGCCCCTTTCAATCAGTTCCTTTTTAATAGTTACGGCTGGAAAGGAAGCTTCTTGATTTTAGGAGGTATATTTTTGAATGCCTGCGTGGCTGGGGCCCTCATGAGACCCCTTGGCCCCAAACAAACTACTCAGTCGAAAAATAAGATTAGCATAAGAGCAGAAGATACAGAATCGAAGAAAATCCAACAGAAGAAATCGACATGGAACAAAATTAACAAGTATTTAGATTTCTCCCTTTTTAAGCATAGAGGATTTCTGATCTATCTCTCTGGAAACGTCATCATGTTTCTGGGGTTTTTTGCCCCTATCATCTTCCTGGCTCCGTATGCTAAAGACAGGGGAATAGATGAGTATTCCGCAGCTTTCTTGTTGTCTGTTATGGCTTTTGTTGATATGTTTGCCAGGCCTTGTGGAGGATTAATTGCAAACTCCAAACTTATCCGTCCCCGAATCCAGTACTTCTTCAGTTTTGCGGTCATGTTTACTGGAATCTGTCATCTCTTGTGCCCCCTGGCACAGAGCTACACGAGCCTGGTGGTATATGCTGTATTTTTTGGCTATGGATTTGGGAGTGTTAGCAGCGTCCTCTTTGAAACTCTCATGGACCTTGTTGGAGCTCCAAGGTTTTCCAGTGCAGTGGGACTCGTCACCGTGGTAGAGTGTGGTCCCGTTCTTCTTGGCCCTCCTATTGCTGGTAAGAATATTTCTCATCAAGGAGAGCAAAATGAATTATGCAGGTATTCATTAGCTGAGAAGTTCTTTACAGTAAATAATGTGCTTTAAATAATGCTAATGGCCGAAAAAAGACTGTAGGGGGATTAATTTTCATATTTTATTACGCATTTTAAAATTTCATAATTAGTTGATTTTATACCTGACTCTGTTTCAGAACCTGGACCTATGAATTTGAGAACTTAAGTTAGATTGGTAATTAGTTGCATGATTTTCAGGACTTCTATCCCGATTAGTTGTTATTTTGTGCTTTTAGGAATATATAAAAAAAAAAAATGTGACTTTAACATTACTGAACAGATTTCTGTTCTGCTTATATAAGAATGGGTTCACAATGTAAAATCGTGTCCTGAAAATTTCAGAATTTGTTTTTTATTCTGTTAGTTATATTTATTTGTAACTAACTGCCACGGAAGCCATACCTTTATATCACTAACATATAATACAGGGATAAAGAAAAATCCACTGAAAGTTGTTCTTTTGACTAGATAGTTTATGTTGTGTATTTACAATTGATAAGGATTACCTTTATATTTTAAGATTTGAAATATTTTTAAAGATGTCTATAAAAGTGTCTATGCTAAATTAACTCAATAAAGAAAGTAATGCAAGTTTAGTGTACCACCAACAAAATTGAGAAGTTGGTCTAATATTTAAAAAAAAAAAAAAAGAAACAAAGAAAGGTAAAATAGTCATCACAGAAGTGTTAGATTTTTGTTGGACTTCCTTGTCAGTATTTTATGGCTTCCTTTTGAAATACAGTTAAGAGTACTTTTGAAAGGAAATTATATTTAGATTGAATAATGCTTCTGAACCCATGGTAAAGACACATGCATAATTACATTCTGACATCAAGACTTCTCTAGTCTTAGATTTTAAATGTTGTTAATATTAAATTATTTTCTGTGGGACAGACTTTTCCAGCAACTACTGTATGTTATTTTGGTCACTGTTAAGCTTAGATTCTTGGCCTGCCCCCTAGTGCACAGTCAGGTTAAATGCAAATTTCCCCATGTATTTAGTCAGTTGTTAAACTGCTTTCTGTGTGTCATCAAAGAACCGTTTAAAAATGGAGACATTCATGTCAAAAATGTTACTCTTAATGCCCTCATTGACTTTTGTCTTTCACTTTTTCACTTGGTTAGGAGGGCCTTAGAGCTGGCTGTAAGATCTTGGTGGTGTAATTGTTGGTTTTTCCTATCCTCTAGTATTTAGGGCAGATTTTAGGTGATATGTTTCTCAGTATTGATATAACACCATATCCAAACAATTGTTGAAAAACAGTGAAAGCCATTAGGTCTTGTTATTTATCAGCCACCTGATTTTCTTACAAAACAAAGCACAATTGGACTATCTTTTCATATGAAATTGATTTGACCAAATGAATTTTAAAGTTTATGCATTAGCAACAAATTCTAACTATCAAAAGAGAAAAAAATTATACATCACCATGCATGGTGATATGAAAAAAATTAAGTCTAATCAAAGACATAGTAGATTGGCTCTAAGAATTTTTTAAAAAGTGATATGATTTTGCCACTTCTGCACATACTGAGAACCTGCATCAATATATTTTAAGGCAGTTTCAGTTACTCTGAGTGCCTGTTGCATTAATATTGGCAAATCATCATGTCATTTGGTGCCGATTTGACGTAATAGATCTGGAACTCATTGTTGAAGCTTTCAGACTGTAGCATAGATATCCATTTTTTAATACTATTTCTGCCTTGTAATACTCCTTGACCCTCAGGCAGGAGTATCCTTTTTAGTATTTGATTACTACTGAAAATGTCTGGCACATAGTAATCACATAGTAAATATTTTTGAATATTTCGGTGATTTTTTTCTGACATACTTGCTGCTGCTGCTGCTATTAGCCCTGGTAGTAGACCAATGAGAGGTAGGGAGTGTGTGGGTTTTATTTCTATTGATTTTTTTCAGACTGATCTTTAAGTTTTATACTCATTAAAAACTGAAGCTTTAGCTCTGGAAATCATATCTGGTTTCCTGATGCTGAAAATTTCCCAAAACACTTAGAAAGTACAATTATTAACTAATGAGGCCATGGATCTTATGTTTTCATATTTATATTGACTATCACACAGACAGAAATATTTGACTAAAATTAGAAAGGAAAACAAAAGTTATATATACATATATAACATTTTTGTTATATATACATATATTTTGGGCTTACTCAAATGAGCTCATTCTAACATCTACCTGTTTAAACCAGAATTTTATTCAAATAGGTAAATATTACAAGTACCTAAATTAAAAATTGAACCTTTGACTACTTTTTTAGTTAGAATGCTAGAAACTCTTGCTAAATAGGCTGACTTCAAGGGTCTATATTGGAATCACTTGGAATGCATGTGATAAGTAATATAGCTTTGTACACACTGAATTTGCTGTTAGTAATTATTAAGAATTAAATGCCTTCATGAACAAGAGGAAAACTAATTACAAGCTGAAGGATTTTTAAGTCAATAAGGCTTCAGCTTATGTGGTACCAGCCTAGTTCTTCAAGGATCTCAATAATCAAATTGAACTAATGGTTTCTTCCTGATTAGTTTGGCATTGATACTGCAGACTTGGATAAAGTAAAAACAAACAAACAAGCAAAAAAAAAAAAAACTGTAATTAGACTAAAAAGTGATATAACACTTGAATAAGAGTTTACGTGAAACCATATTGTAGAGTTGTTATGAATATGAAATTCAACGGACCTCAGAGTCCAAATTCTGCCACATACTAGCCATGTAACCAGATTGCTTCATAATGAGATATGATAGATCAAGTTCTTAGCCTAGAGATGGAGATAGGGAGCCATTTAGTAAGTTTAAAGCCCTGTCAAAAATAGTGTGAAAATCTTTGTGTCTGTCCTAAAGACTGCATTTTTTCCCCTTTATTGAAGAGAAAATGAAGCATGGGAAAATGACACAATCTTGATGGGCATGCTATAAGTAAATAGATAAATATATCCTTACTTACAGGAATGAGTTAAAAAATATATTTTTTTTCTGGTAGTTATCAGTACACAAACACATATATACCTAATTTGTCTTAGTTGTATATTTTTATTGGAAGGAATAATTTTTAATAAATTTAATGCCCTACTATTATAATGCTCTAAATTTATGTACATACTTTTATTAAGCTTATATAGACATCATAACCTAGAATGTTTTTTCTTTGTTAAAGTCTTGTTTAACATTAATTTAAATAAGAGGTGTGTAATTTGTCTAGAGGAGAGTTTCTTTGAAATTTTTTATCATTTAATAACTGTTTTTATATGTCATCCTAAAAGATGTTCTTTGTCTCTTAGGTAAATTGGTGGATATAACTGGAGATTATAAATACATGTACTTAGCCAGTGGGGCTATTGTGGTAGCCTCAAGTATATGGCTGCTCATTGGTAATGCTATAAACTATAGATTGCTTGCAAAGGAAAGGAAGAAGGAAGAGGCAATGAAGAAGCAAATGAACACAGAGGAGTTCAGAGAATCGGAACCCTTGAGCAATGCTAAACAGGATGAAGTTACTGTCAAAATGCCAAAAGGAGAGAGTGCGCCCTCAGAAAGAGAAACTAATATTTAACAAGAATCACACCTCTGATTTCAGTATTCATGAATTTACTTAGAAGTTTGCTTCTGTTTTGCAAAATATTGAAAAGGTTTTTAGTTGAAACAAGCAGCCACAGATAAGAATGGAAATGAGATTTTACTGGATGGCAAATTGTAAACTAGTTCCTAAAAATTTGTTTGGATAGTTAAATTTTGAGGTTATGCATACAAAGAATCCATGCAACGAGTTTATTTCCATGCTCAACTCAGAATGTGGTGGTTGAAATACAAATTTTAAAGTCTTCCAGGCAGGGACTTCTAGTGTCCATTATAGAATGAGATCTAAATCTCAAACCCTGATATAATTACTTAAAAAGAGAATCCCATACAAAAGCCCTCTTCTCTTCACATTTCATTTTTTATTTGATATTAAAGTTTAAAATAGAGGAAAAAATATTTTTCTCCTCATACATACTCACACACAGAGAGACGCACACAAATACACACAGGTACATAAACATATACACTCATGTACATACCCACATGAACACAGAGTATATGGAGAACAAAAGAAAATAAATAAATTTGAAAAGGATATTATCGTAGTCACTTGTTCATTTTTTAAAGTAAAAAAAAAAGTCCATGGAAACAAAAAGAATGTATATTTGCATACTGTTTTACAATGTGGATTTTAAAGATAGGCACATAGATGAAAAGGAGGGTGGTCTTAATTCAGAAATGTAAGTGGCTGCTATTTAAAAAAGCACTTCTGTGTATAAAATAAGTCTGAGAAAAAAAGAAAGACTCCATTTTATACCATTACTTTTTCGCATTCTTAGACTTGATTAATCCACACCCAGGATTTCTTTGACGGGGTTTCACTAGTGCCTGGTGCTAGAGAATAGAGCCCTCAAATAATTTTCAGAATTCTTACTTAATATGTAAGTCAAACTAAAGATCTGAATGACAACCAGCAATGAGCTACATCCATTAATCTTAACAGGATTTTAGTTTTTAATCCACAAATTAAGAACCTGGGATTTCTTTTAACTAGGCCTCGATTTAGTTTCATCATCATACTGAAATATCAAAGAAGAACGAATCTGAATCCTAGCTGATAAGTTCATAAACACACCGAATCCTAATTTTTTCCAATCCTTAGCAGTGATCTAAGGTTCCTGTTATGTGCGATCCATGTAGTATAGCTAACTAAGATTGTGAGGTCATTTTATTGAGCCTTCTAAACTCCCTTCTAAATTTCCTCCCTCTTCCAAAACAAACAAACAAAAATAAATAAATAAATAAATAAAAGCAAGACCAAAGCACCAACAGGTCTTTTCCTCAGCCACTGAAAATGGCCATAGGAATGGTAGCGCTTGAAAATTTTATCCTCTTACTTATTACACTATGCTGCCTGTGACTATAAGCAGGAAACAATTTCAAAAAAAAAAAAAAAGTCCTAGAAGTATAGACTGTGTGGCTTGGAATTGTGAGTATGGTTAATAACATGATGGCAAGAACCTTGGCAGATTGCAGCCCAGGTTAACTCAGCAGTTTGTCATTTTCCTGTGTGAAAACATCTGAGAGTCTAAATTTCTCTTTAATACAGGCACATTTGATAGTTCTGTGCTTTCAGAACTAAAAATATAATAGCTAAAATGATAAATATTTACACCTACAAATCTAAAGATTAATATTCTGATTAATAAAAAGCATTTATAATATTATTATGGAAGTGATGTCACCCTTCATATGTCCAAAAAACTTTGTTTTTCTTTTTCTTTCTTTTTTTTTTTTTATTGCAGTAGAGGCAGGTGCTATTCTTATTTCTAATGAGACTGTACCTGGACACCATGCTTTTGTAAGAGTTCACATTAAAGATTTGATTTTTAAAATTTTTTGCACTCTTTAAGCATGTGGCTCATATTTAGGGAGTGATATAAAATTTTTTTTTCATTTCAGATTTGCTTTTTTGCATATGATAGGGTGTTTATATTTTTCAAATATTGAATAAAACAAGATGTGCCAAGATCATAGATAAATAAATGAAGAAAAATGTGACATTATATGGCTGTTTTTCATTAGTTTCACTCAATCTTGATTCTCAAATTAACTAGTTTTATATTATTAGTGCTTTTGTATTCAATTCTAACTCATCCTATGAAATGCAACATGGTTGCTGTGTAGTATTTGTCCAGTTATAAACACTTCTGTAAAAATACCTTGCATTCTCTGAAAATACACATCTAAACTAATACAGGTATCAGACCCCAGGAAGGAATAATTAACAAAGTAATGATCTTGGAGTTTTGGTTCTTAAAACCATATCCTTATCACGGGCTAGTAGAGACTTTCTGTGGGGTGCATTCCACTGCCTTCTCCGTGGGAAGAGGTTTATTTGCCAACTGAAGAGTCAAGTCAAACCAATTTATACTTGCTTTGCTGCTCTTTGGTTGCCTTCCATTATCTCTTCATTTTTAACATTGATTATATTATTTTTTTAGGAAAAAAAAGGAAGAAAATTTGCAGATTCAAAGTATGATGTCATATATAGAGTCATGCCTGAGAGTGCACAGCATGAAGTCATAAAAATACATGCATATTACCCCGCAAAATTAGTCCAGAACACACATGAAACATGATATAAAAACATACTGGATTATAAGTCATTCTACTTGTTCACTTTTATTACCTCACCTCCAATCATTGGAAGAATAATTGCAGAATCAAAGACTGAGCAAAGAATATTGGCCCAGAACTTTCATTTATTGCATAGTCACATAAGTGGAGGAGTAAATATATTTAGCCTCTGTGTCTGAAAAATTAGTGCTGAACATATTTCTTTGCCTAAGTAACAATAGAGTTTAGATGTTCAAGATATGAAGCAAAGTCAATTACTGCTAAAGTTCCTACTAGACTCTGTTGCCCACCATGGAATTTATAGGAGGATTGTCATAAACCAGTGTACCAAAATAATTTATGATCACTGTCTATTTTGCCATTTGTGTTAACTTAGCATCCCTTATATTTCAATATTTACCCTTAAATATTTCTTCACATTTTCTGACAGATCATCGGGTATGGACTTGTCCTGACCTGTCCACATCCTCTTTCCTAATCCTTTTTAGGTCAACTTAAAAAAGAAGGGGCCAGGTTATAGTATATTTCACATGGGAAGACCTGATTTTTTTCTCCGTATTAATTCATATGACTCATTGATTTCACTTGTTTGGTACCAAATTCCAACTAAATTAGTTCATGGGCCCACAGGCTTCACCTGGACACCAGAAAATAAGTGAAACACTTAGGTTTGATAGGTCTAAACGTGCATTTTAAAATCCTGGCATTTTATACACATCATTTTCTGCCTATAAAATGACAAGGGTATTTAAAAGAGGAAAAGACACCATATAAATATTTTTTATATAGATGCTATAACCTTGATTAATTAGTTAAAACTTTTTTCATCGAAAATCTTTTTTTAATCTTATTGTGTAGAATATTTCAGACTTTTAATAAAATTAAAATAAAATAATAAATGTAAGACTCAATTTAATTAGGGAGAAAGAATACAAAGTGAGAAGGAAACTAATATTTATGTATCATATATTTTGCTTATATAATGCCTTTTAATATTCAAACCAAAGCCATGGTAGAAGTAATTAACTTGATATAATTAATGAGTGGAAACAAAAACAGACATAAAAAGAATCTCAGAAAAGCCCCCAAAGTTAAAAAGTAGTATGTGACCAAATCAAAATTTAAACTCAGGTTTACCTAAAAGCAGAAAAGAGCCCCTCCCTGGGGTATTCACTACCATGTTGCTTCCAAATAGAAACTACAGAGGCAAAAGTAGATAAAATATAGATACAAAAATGTAAACATTATATGGTAAACAAATTAGATTTTACTGAAATTTGTATTATTTATTCAATGTTTATTAGAGAATATGTTTGCTATAAACTGAATATTATTTCAAATTGCTTGCTTTTTTTAGACAATGAAAATTATCCCAAGTAATGGTGATAATTATGTAGTAGCCATAATTATTTTAAAGTGACTTTTTTTCTCATGAAAATAGCAGCGTATTTATATGACTCAGGCATAATATATTTTTCCTGAAGTTGGATTTAGAAGGAGAATGATATTTACTGTGGATAAGGAATTCCTATACTGGTTGCTATTTATTATAATGTAAAAAGTGAAAACTACTTACTATAATAAAACAGTATATTTAGAATTTTAGTGATTATCCCCATTTATAGGATTATCCAAAGCTGCCATAAAAGGAGTTAAGAGATTCAGAGTATTTGATTTATCCTTATAATATGTATTTCTTTTCATTGTTTAATACTGCTTCCCCTGAACATATTACTTTTCAGGTTTCTCTGAACATCTATATCATCATTCATTTCTTATCATTGTTGCTTCATCTTCTCCCTCTGGACTCTTGAAATCCTGAGAATGTGTTTCTCCTACCTCTATTGAGGGATGCACTTCTAATGCACTGCTTTCTTTATGACCTCATGATGAATCCGGTCCTATCTATTTGTGATTTGGAAAATAGTTGTCCTGACGCCAACTGTATATACTTATCTTTCCAAATAAGGGAACTCCTGTGACTATAGATATGAGGTTTCCTGGACAGTGAATAAGCTTATGTTCTAAATGTTTTATTAGTATAGTTTTCCTTACGCACAATAAATATATAATTGAATGTGATTTTAAAGAATCTTTAAAAAAAAAAAGTCTTCCTATCCTTGGCACTTATTATCATGAATGTTTCTGTCTTTCTTGAAGTGCCTGACACTTTTAGAAACAAAGCTGACCATCACAGCATTGCTGTATATATCAACCTATAGGCTTTGGCAATGCAGTAGTATCACTGATAGAACATATCAAGTAAATTTCTTACCATAGTAGTTTATAAAACCAAACATTAAAATTATGGATATGAAAAACTAAAATTAAAATCTTGACTTTCTCATCTCACCTTTTTTCTTTTAAGATTTTTGACCTCTGCATATCCATATGCATGATCATGTTTGTGAATCCACTGAAAAGCTCAGAAGCCCAAATATCAGTATTTAACTATAATGTCTGTGTTATTGAAATCATGTTCATTTTTGTTGATGCAATTAAAATGAGTAATTTTCTGATTTCACGTCATTTTTTATAGTTCTGATTTTTATAGTTTTGATTTTCTGTTCTGTGTTATCAATTGTTCTTATGCTGTAGATTTGAGCTCATTACAAATTTCTGCTATGTGATTTTGGTCTTCTCTCTCCAAATGCTTTTCCCTCAGTTCATGTAGGGAGGGACAGATTACATAGGAATTGCTATAGTTATTTTATGAATGATAATTTTTAAATGTCTACCTTAAGAGCAAAATTAACATTGATTTTAGTGGTGTATGGAAATTCTTAGACCAAATTACTTCTCCATTCCAACCCCTTGCTGCTCTATCTTTTCTCTCCCTTTTACTCTAATTATTTTCCTTTTTTTTTAAATGTTGAGATAACTTTCTTTAACCTTTTTACTTAATCATAGACAGTTTTGCTATGGAATTTTGTTTCTTTGGTGGATTTGGTTATACACCCATCATTTCCCTGATCTTTATGTTTTTCTATCTTTATCTGTACTTCTTAATGAGATGAGCCATGCTCAGGAATAACTAGGTAAGCCAGCATTCACTGATCATAAATTTATTAACATTGCAGCAAATATTTTTTTTCACATGATAAAACAGTTCTTTTGTTTCTTTGTTTTTAATTCAAAGGTAACAAAATAAGCTAGAAAAACTCTGTATGAAAACACTGGTACTGACCACTCTAATAAGGCATCATAAGTTGGTAAAATGTTCTGCTCAGAAAAAGAAAAGGATGGGATTTTCATCTCATGAGTTTCTGGGTAGAATTTTAAAACATTATTTTTATTCAGACTTCTATTGTGTTTTATTTTTGTTTCCTTTTTTTACTTTCATATGTATCTATAACAAGTTTTTTTTTAGTTAGACCCAATTAATTTATATATTTTGTTCATTAACATACACCACCAATATCTGACATGTTATTCATGGACTTTATTTTTCTAAGACCTATTATTTCTAGTTAAAGTATGAATTTCTGGATTTAGTAAAATAAGACATGTGAACTGAAATATTTATTTTCCAAACATTAGATATAATTGTATTTTGATTTGTATTGTATTTTGTTTTAACATATTTATATACCGAAAGATGTACTCAATTAATTTGTTACATCTTCTCAACTTTCCAAACTAATTTTGTTAGACATCCACATTTTAACAGTACTAGACCATAGCAGATTAAGGGCTTTGCCTAAATATACACCAATCCTCTGAATTAATGCAGGATTGGAGATGGAACCCAGGTCCTTTGACTCCAAAGACATTTTCTCTGTATTGCACTATGTAAGCCATTCTGTTTGAACTGATGACTTTTATAGAGTGAATAAAATATTTTCCTAGAAACACACTTGATAAATTCTTTATATTCCATATGGATATTTTCTCCAATCATACTTTGTAAAATCATGTTTCCAAACTTAATTTGAAAATATTTGCTGATTGCAATAGTAGATAATTCTGGATAATCAGAAGTAACATCTACTGGGATGAATGATTTTACACAATACATGTTGTTATAATAATATCAAAGTAATTTAAAATACCAATATTATGCTAATAGAAATAATATTTCAGTATTCCAGTAATTATTTTTTTTGCTTACATTTATATTTTAAAAGTAGCATTCATGCATTTGTTCCCTAAATTAAAATTCCAGAATATAGAAAATAAAAGTTTGTGAATTATTAAATTACATGCCAGAAATTATTGTCATTGTATTACTTGAGGAGATCATGCCTACAATCTTAACCTAAGAACCTGAAGATATGTTAAGAAAATAATTAGAATATGGTCTATCCCCCAAAAATATTGGTTTTGAAATGGTAATCTCACCTAATTACCAATACTAAAATGCACAACAAATGTTTGGAAACAGTATAACTAGAGCTTCTTTTGTGCTGGAAATACCATCTACCTCCATCATACCTAGATAGATAGATACTCTTTCTAAATTATCTCTGTTTCATATGCCCTCAGAAAATAACAAGAACAACAAAAATAATCAAATTATTTTTAAAGGATTCTTGGAGGAAGACTGGTGGCTTTTTAGAGCTTTGTTCCAGAAAAAACGTAAAAACAATAATCAGTGCTTAATATTTGTTTGCTCAATTCATTGTTTGTCCCTAAACACATCTGCAGTCAGTGATGTGTTCAATTAGATTCAGCCAAATTAACATTCCTTTACTGTTTCCATTGCCATTGTGATAGGAGGCAGTCTCAGTAGTTTCAATGTGTGCATGTAATAAATATAAGGCACCTTCATTTGTAATCAGGACAAAAATGATGTCATATTTCCGTCACAGTCTGTTGGTATAGTAATTCCTATGTGGGAGATGAATGAGCATAGTCTTTTGAAATATTTAATAAAATTGGCATGTGATTTGAAGTTTTCATATAAAGTATTTCCTCCCAAATATGTTAAAATAATTTTAATTAAATATTTCCTAGATTGAATAATTTCCCATTTTTAAGAAATTTTTGAAAAATTTTATTTAATAGTTTACATTCTTTCAACAAATACTCCTTTCTCATCCCAGTATTAAACTGGAGCAAATATTAAAAATCAAGATTTTTTTTTTGGGGGGGGGTATTGGGAATTGAACTCAGGGGCACTCAACCACTGAGCCATATCCCCAGCCTATTTTGTATTTTTTTTTTTTTTAATTTAGACACAGGGTCTCACTGAGTTGCTTAGCACCTTGCTTTTGCTGAGGCTGGCTTTGAACTCTTGATCCTCCTGTCTCAGTCTCCTGAGCCCCAGGAATTTTAGGAAAAGTAAGATTTTTGAAATAAAAGTTATACATAGCGTGTTACTAATATTAAAATACACATATGTAAGACATTCCTTAGCCATAGCCACACCCAGCTACCTTTTCAAGAATTCTTTAAGAGATTGGATTTAAGGCTTAATCTGTGCAAGTGTTTTTAAAATATAAATTATATCTTGTGTTGTAATTTTATGACTTTTAAGTTAAAAAAATATAATGAAATTTCTTTGTTCTATAGTATTTTAATGACTGCTGAACAAGTTGCCACATGGCCTATTGACTGTGGTTAGTTACTCTGATATAAAATAAAGAGTAGTTTTGCTTGACACATAAGAGGATTCAATTAGTTGTTTTTATATGATGTGAATTTTGATTGTCCTATTTCATTTCTTTTAAAAATTAATAAAATATAAAATAATTAATTTAAATATTTTCCTGTCAATGTTTAAAAATATAAGGTAGACCATCTTCCTTTTGCCTTCTTACAGATGAATGTACTTAAAGTGATTGTGATTTGATCTCGATAGATTTATTTATTTATGGAATTTTCTTTTGAAATTTTTTGTGTCTGTAATAGTTGTAAACCTAGCAAATAAGACATATGTAAGAAGTTAACAAAAAATGAGAAAAAAATGGCATTTTCATATAAGAACATATTTTTGTTTTAGCTAAATTTTATGTAGATTTATTTAAATGAGTTTATTCTGTTGTTCATCAATTAATTGTTCCTGCTTGCTTTTAAAGCAGATTTGTTTAATACTGCATCATTAACCACTTGAATTTCAGTTGATTTACAGTGTTACATGGGAATAATGTGTTAGAGAAATATCTGCTGTAGTTTCTAGGTCTTACTACACAATAAATTTAAAACCAAATTGTCAAATTCCTCTGTGGGAATACATGTTTTACCCGAAGTTTTGAGTATATTTTCCAATTCATCTCTTTCTTACTAGACTGTGAGCTCCTTGTGGATAAGGATGTCATCTTAGTTAGAATGACAACAACTTTAATGCCTAGCAAAGTGCCAGGCATAGAGTAATCTTATTGAAATAACATGATGGATCTAGATAATTAAAAGATACTACAGTATTCTTTGATGCAGCTTGAAATATATATTATAAGACTTCTCTAATATGAAAAATAAGACACAGAAACACCTGTAACATTTTATTTACTTAAAATGAATGTTCTGTATCAAATTCATTTTTTATTTTCTCAAACATTCTATGCAAATGCTGAAATATGCAGCAGCAAAACTTTATGGTACATATCAACTAGTTTTATTTTCTTTACAAAATCAGAATTGCTCTTTAGGCTTCCTAGAGTTGTTGACAATCATTTTAATGACTAAAGGTGCTACTTGTTTCCAACATTGACCTTGATCATAAGTGCTCCTGTCTGCTAAGCTTTATTTATGCTTTCTTGGGGGTAAGTGGGGAAGAGTGCAATAAAATTAGAATATCCTTTTTGTCTGAATTATGCAATTTAGAACTATCTGTGTTCCTTTGTACTCTATTATTATTGTATTGTAGTTATTATTTCTTACTGCTCACTAATTTGTATTGCAAGCCTGTGCTGTTTCTTAGAAAGTACATGCATATATATTTCTATGATGTATAAGAAAAAACTGTATCGCTTATTAAAATTAAAATTAAGATGACAAATAAATTTACGTGTTAAATTTTTTAAATACAATCTATATTGCGTTTTCTTAAGGTCCATGAAATGCTGTGCTACACTCTACATTAATCAAAATATAATGTCCAACACAAGCCCACATGTAGGAGCACTTCTCCTTTTGTCTGAATGTATGTAACTGATAAATGTCAATGGAAGTCAGAGGAGTGAAAAATACAACCAATTTATTCTGGCTGAAATGAATGTGTATGGTTTGTTCTTCATGAGTATATACACATGTGATTTACACAGAATAAACATACAGGTCAAAAGAGAACACTACCCACATCACAGAATTACCATTGTGCCCTTCCTATCTCACTGTCTTTCCCTTTACTTGCTTTTTAAATGAACTTTAAAAAAAAATGAGAGAGAATTTTTTAACATTTATTTTTTAGTTTTCGGTGGACACAACATCTTTATTTTATTTTTATATGGTGCTGAGGATCGAACCCAGTGCTCCATGCATGCCAGGCGAGTGCACTACCACTTGAGCCACATCCCCAGCCCAAAATGAACTATTTTTAGAACACTTTTAGGTTCAGGGCAAAATTGAGAGGAAAGTACAGGATTTCCCGTTAACTACCTGCCTCACATATGCATAGCTACCACTACCTACACTGAACAGAATGGTACATTAAACAAACCTCCATTGACACGTCATTTTCACCTGAAGTGTATAAGGTTTACATTAGGGTTCACTGTTGGTGTTGAGCTTTCTAATGTTTTAAGCAAATGTTTATTTTGCAATCATCATAAGAGTATCATTCAGAGTAGTTTTACTGCCCTATAAATCCTCTGTGCTCTACCTATTTATGCCTTAAACCCCAGCAACCATTAGTTATTTTACCATCTCCATATTTTTGTCTTTTCCAGAATGTTATATAGTTAGAATTTTTTAGCACTGAAAAATATTTATTGCCCAAATGGTCTAAATGTACCAATTTATTCACCTACTGAAAGACATGTTAGTTGCTTCCAATATGTGACAATTATGAATAAAACTGTTGTAAACATTCTTGTGCAAATTTTATGCACGTGTTGGGTCATATGGTAAGAGCACATTTAGTTTTGTAAGTAGCCTCCGAATTGTCTTACCAAGTGTCGGTTCCATTTTGCATTCCTAACAACAGTGACTCACAGTGCCTATTGCTCTACAACTTCATCAGCATTTGGTGGTGTCAGTGTCCTGACTTTGGGACAGCAAATAAAGATGGTGATATTTCTATTTTAATTTTCATTTCCCTGATGATGCATGATATGGGAATTCTTCTCACATGTTTATTTATTATCTGCATATTTTCTTTGGTGAGGTATCAGTTAAGGTCTTTGGTCAATTTTTAAGTTGGATTTTTTGTTGTCTTGATAAGTTTTAAGTTTTTGTTTCTTTTAGTTTTTTATTTTAGGTATCAGTTCTTTATCAGATATGTCTTTTGTAAACTTTTGATTCTGTTCTTTTCTCCCAGTCTGTGGTTTCTTTTTTTTTTTTCAAAAAGCTAAAAATTTTATTTTTAATGAAGTCCAGTTTATCAATATTTTATTTCATGAATGGTGCCTTTCATGGTATATTTAAAAATCATCTCTGGGTGCAGTCGCATACGCCTATAATCCCAGTGGCTTGGGAGGCTGGGGCAGGAGGATCTCAAGTTCAAAGCCAGCCTTGGCAACTTATTGAGACCCTAACTCTAAATAAAATATAAAAAGGTCTGGGGATATGGCTCAGTGGTTGAGTGCCCTGGGTTCAGTCCCCAGTACAAAAAAAAAAATCACCAAATTCTAGGTTATTTAGATTTTCTCTAGATCTCCCAAGAGTTTTATAGTTTTTCTTTTTACATTCAGTTAATTTATATGAAGGCAGGAATTCATATTTTTTCCATGTTAATATCCAGTTGTCTCAGGACCATTTACTGAAGATTATTTCTTTCTCTACTTCTACTTCTTAATTATTTTGTCAAAGACCAGTAGATACTCTGGCTCTGTTTGAGGGCTTTCTGTCCTATTCCATGGATCTGTCTATTTTTTGCCAGTTCCACACTGTCTTGATTATTATAGTTTCATAATAAATTTTTAAACCAGGTAATGTCAGCACTCCAAATATGTTCTCTTTCAACATTGTGTTGATTCTTCTTTGTCTTCTGCCTGTCCATATAAACTTCAGAATTTAGTTTTTGAATGACCACTAATTAACTGGCTGCGATATTGATTATGATTCCATTGAACCTATAGATGACTTTGGGAAGATCTGACATCTAGATAATATTAAATCTACTATCTATGAACATTCAATATCCTTCCATTTATTAAATTAGAAAATTATAATGATACAATATATTTGGGTTCATTTTGACAAATAATACATGCAAGGAATTTGAATTCAATACCTATTACCCCTTTACCTTCCCTCTTCCCATGCCCTCTTCTCAATTAATCTTCCTTTTGCTCATTTATTTATTTATTTATTTTTATTTAAAATTTTAAATTTTATTTGTATTTTCTGCATATACATACAGGTGAAATGTAATTTTACATATATATATATACACATTCATGACAGGATATTTTGTTAAATCTGTTCCATATTTCTATCTCTTTCCCTTTGTCCCTCCCCTCTTCTTGTTCTCCTTCTTCTACCCCGGATCTACTCTATCCCCTTCCCCACCACCTTCTTTGATTACTTTCGTTAGAGTTTTGTAGTTTTCCTCATATAGATCTTATACTCATGTTTTGATAAGTTTATCCCCAAGAATTTAGTATTTGGGAGTGCTAATGTAAATGGTATTGTGCTTTTAATTTCAAATTCCACTTGTTCTTTCCCAATATGAATGGGCTATAGATTATTAACTGTGTATTGTACAACCTTGCTGTAATCATTTGCTACATTTGTTTTAGGAGGTTTTGGTGTTTTTTTGTTTGTTTTTTATCAGTTATAATCATGCACTGCATGTTTCAGTCTATGGCAGATGGCCTGTAGCATTGTGATCCTATGAGATACATTTCTTAGAACTTATGTGGCTCTCTTAGTATGTGAGTATACATTCTATGATATTTGCACAATGAGAAAATCACCTAATGACACATTTATTAGCATACATCCCTATTATTAAATAGTGCAGGACTGTAGTTCAGATTTTCTACATAGATTATCATGTTGTGTATGAAAAGTCTTATTTTCCTTCTGAATATGTGTACAACTTTTTTTGTTCATCTTTTATCTTACTGTATTAGCTAGGACTTTCAGCATGATGATGAAAAGTGGTAGTGAAATAGGACTTCCTTGCCTTTTTTCTGATCTTAGTGACAAATTTTGAGTTTCTCATTATTGAAAAGACTTAAATATAGGGGGTTTTTGTAGACATGCTTTATCAAGTTAAGGAAGTTCTTTACTGCTAGTTTACTGAGATTTTTTTTATTGTGAATGAGTGATGGATTTGCTGAATGCTTTTTCTCCATCTATCAGTGTTATCTTTGTGTGTGAGTGTGTGTGTGTTGTGTGTGTGTGTATGTGTGCACACACATGCGCCATTGGGGGGTACCAGGGATTGAACTCAGGCACTCAACCACTAAGCCACATACCCAGCCCTATTTTGTATTTTATTTAGAGACAGGGTCTCACTGAGTTGCTTAGTGCCAAAAGTTGTGAGGCTGACTTTGAACCTGAGATCCTCTTGCCTCAGCCTTCCAAGCCCCTGGGATTACAGGCATATACCACCATGCCTGGCTATCAGTGTTATCTTTTGATTTTTCTTCTATAGCTTGTTGATGTGATAGCTTACACTAATTGATCCTTCAATGTAAAATCTGCCTTGCATTCCTGGGGTAAATCCCAATTAGTCCCAGTGTCTATTTATTTTTATGCATTGTTAGATTGAATTTCCTCATCTTTCATTGGAGATTTTTTCCATTTCTATTTATGAGAAATATTAATTTGTACTTTACTTTTTGTATTATCTGTTTCTTTTTTAAATTTTTTTTTAGTTATAGATGGACATGATACCTTTATTTTATTTATTTATTTTTATGTAGTGCTGAGGATCGAACCCAGTCTTCATGCTTGCAAAGCAAGAGCTCTACCACTGAGCTACAACACTGGACCCTGTATTATCTATTTCTGATTTTCAGTGATGCTAACAAATCTGGCAATCTCTTTTCATTGGTGCATTTTAGACAACTGACATTCAAAGTGATAACTGATTTAGTCGATACAGTTATCTTAATATCTATCATATGTATTGCTATTTTCTATTTGTCCCCCTGTTGTTATTCTTTTTTATTTGTTTATTTAAATTGAGCATTTTTATGGCTTTCTTTATCCCTTTCCTTCCAATTTCAATAGTACTTGTTTATTTTAGTGAATAGTTATCCTAGAGGCTGGCAATCAAAGCCCATGTTTAGAAACAACAGTTTTTTTTTTTTCTGGAATGTGTGAGTATCTTATAAAACAAAACAATTCTGAACCTGAGGATGTAGCTGTGGTACAGTGTAAGGCCCTGGGTTTGATTCCCACCTCTGCAAAAAAGGGGAAAAACCAACTAATTGCTCCTTCTCATCATTTGTATCATTGCTATTGTTCATTTCAGGTATATATAAGCAAGCAGAATCAAATACATTGTTACTATTATTATTTTGAACAGTTTATTATCTATTAGGTAAACTGACAATAAAAGGAAGAGTTCATTTTACCTGCAGTATTCTTTTTCAGATATATTTTCTGTAGATCCAAGTTTCTGATCTATATCATTTTCCTTCTCCCTAAAAAAACCTTGTTTTTCTTTGAATGTTTCTTTCAAGTAAGGGAATTTCTTTCTGGCAATAAATTCCCTCAGTTTTTGCTTGCCTGAGAACATCTTTATTTTATCCTCACTTTTGAAGGATAATTTCACAGAATACAGAATCCTAAATTGGTGGGTATTTTTCCCTCAACACATTATATATGTCACTCCACTCCTTTTGCTTGCATGGTTTCTGAAGGAGAAGTCAGATGCAATTCTTATCTTTGTTCATCCATAAGTATGTTTGGTTTTTTTTTTTTTTTATCTACGGCTTCTTTTCACATTTTTCTTTAATTTGTAGTTGGCAAATTATATGTCTAATTGTAGTTTTTTTATGACTTTATCCTGATTAGTTGTTCTTGGAGATTTCTCAATCTGTTGGTTTGGTATCTGACATTAATTTGGGAAAATTTCCAGTTTTTACTATTTCAAATATTTCTTCTCTTTTATTCTCCTTCTGGTATTCCCATTATGCATATGTTACACTTTTGTAGTTATCATGCAGTTTTTAAGCAATCTCTTCTTTTCTCATATCGTTATTGCGTTTTAGATTTTGAAGTTAGTATTGAGATATAATCTAGCTCGAAGAGTCTCTCCTACCTGGTTTCCTGGCTACCGTGAGCCCATCCAAGACACGCTTCATTTTTGTTATGGCATCTTTGATCTCTAGCATTTGTTTTTATTCTCGCATGGAATTTCCTTTCTTCTGCTTATATTGCCCACCCGTCCTGGCATGTGATTTACTTTATCCACCAGAGCCCTTAGCATATCAATTGTTTTATATTTCCCAATTCCAACACGCCTATAGTAACTGAGAAGTTTCAGCATTTGCTCTATCACTTTAAACTGTGTCCTTTGACTTTTATTACATTTTGTATTATATATTATAAATACATATGTATATATATATATGCATATATCATATTATATATATTGTATTATTTTGTATTATATATAATATATATATATTAGTTGTAGAAGAACAAAATACCAAAAATACCTTTATTTTATTTATTTATCTTTGTTTTTTTTAATGTGTTGCTGAGGATCAAACCCAGGGTCTCAAAACATGGTAAGCAAGTGCTCTACCACTGAGCCACAAACTCAGCCCCACATTTTAGACTTTTCTTTGATTGCCACACACGATGTCCTGTGCAAAAGGAGTTGATAGTGAGATGTTGGTCAGTTGTGGGGAAGGTGAAGCCCTATGATTAGATCAATCTATAGCGAGCTTGTCTTTCTGCATCATGAACTATAACATACATCTCATCCTTTCTGCCCTGGTAGATGAAACAAGTTTGGCTAGAGTGGGTTGAAGTTGAGAATTTTCCTTCCCTCAGTTCAATTAAGCTCTGATTAAAAGCTCACCAGGTTAGGCTCTGGTTAATCAATTTCTTCTGAATGTAGAACTTATTAAGAAGAATTGAGTGGCATGTGCCTGTTATCCCTGTGGCTCCGGAGGCTGAGGCAGGAGGATCTCTAGTCCAAAGCCAACCTCAGTAACTTAGTAAGGTCCTAAGCAACTTAGTGAAACCCTGTCTCAAAATAAAATATAAAAAGGCCTGGGGATGTGTCTCAGTGGGTAAGCTTCAATCCCTAGTACCAAAAAAAGAAAAAAAAAAAACCAGAGTTCTTTGATATATTTCAAAATGCTTTATTTTGTCCTCCTTCTGCCAGAAGCAGCATATAGGAATTTTTCTTGAATACTTTACTGTTAAGGCCAGGTAACGTCCTGAGGTAAATCTCAAGTAGGTGTGAGGGCCTTTAATGACCAGGATCTTTGCAGTTTTCCATCTCCGCTAGCTGTCCTCACTGAGTCTGTAGTGGCTCATCAACTGCAGTGTGTTTCCCTGCCCAGGCGCTCATTACTGTGGTGTTGCTGCTGGTGGGCTTCTGCTCCCACACACTGGGGTTCCTTCCCTTTACTGGTGGTCTCTCCATTGTGGGGGCCAGCAATTGGCCTTGTGACTTAACACAATAAAAGAGTGAACTTTTAACACAATATTCATTTTCCATTAGGGATTGAAACTACATTTTTAGAATGTAAAAAAAGGAAATGACCCTGACAGGAATCTAAAAATAGTAGGTCATGATAATTGAAAAACTATGAGCTTACATTTAAGGTACATATTAATGAGATACTGATACGCAGTTTCTGCCAATTTCATCTACTGAACAAGCTATCTTGATACAGTCCTATCATGATTAATTAATTATGTAACATTTCATAAAATTAATATAATCATTAACATTAATTATTAGAGAACATGTCCTTATTATACACAGGATATTCTATAATTTGGAATTTAGAGAATCTTTGATGGGCACTTGATACATGTACAACAAAGAGAACTTGAAAAATATTAAGTATCATAAATTTACATTTGATTTCATAAAAACTAATATATTGTCGTGAGAATAGAATGGAATATTAAATTTAAGTTACCTAGAATTCTACTTCATTTATAATAAGGTATGTATATTGCTGTTATTATCTATTGCAAGATGTTCCCTTTTCAATATAATTTTACCTCATGAAAATATTAACACATTTCAATGAATTAAAATTATAGAAGAAGTTTTATAATACCCTATTATTACTTTAATAGAAGTCATTACTATCAAATACAGGATTTCTCAAAGAATATATTATTGCAAATAAGCAAGATGTATATCATAAGTAATATTGTTTTAACACTAGCTGTCCACATGAATATATCTGATTCAGCATGGCATCAATTAAGAATACATGTAGAAATTCAGGAAACTACAGCCAGCCATCCTGCATGTGCCCCATCCTGTCTCATCTCTGAAGTTAAGCAGGGTCAGGCCTGGTTAGTGCTTGGAAGGGAGAAATACCAAAAAATCCAATCATAGTAGTTCATCATAATAATTGTCTCCCTCCTCTCCAAGTAACATGAAATCCAGAAATAGCTGCCAAAGTCTCTCTTGGGTACAGTGCTGCCATTAGATTCCAAGGTTCTTTCAGGCTCTGCTTTGTGGGTCTCAGCACTCTGGCTTTCACTGTGCTTATCACTAGACTGCTCTAGACCCCATCATCACATTGACATCCTGGTAGGACAAAGGGGAAAAGAGGATGACCGGCAGAAGGGCATAAGGCCATGCTAATTGAACTTGACCCTTTCAATATTTAAGCAGGGACTTCCCTGAAGTGCATTTCAGTGGCCTCCCAATGCCATTCCACTAGACACACTGGGTGAGGTGGTGATTCTTCCCCTTGGGCTTCAGTAGACTCTATCTTTCCTGTGCTAAAGGGCCTTTCATTTATTTCTAACAAGTCAGTAACAGTATGAGGGTCACATGAATATTGAATACCTGCCACAGTGTGTTCTATATTCATTCCACTTAGGAGAAAATATAGAATAAAAACACCATGCACTATACTAGCTCATAAATCTTCCATCTACAATTCTATTCAATCAGAACCAAAAAATGTTTTCTTTCCTTATACTCTCTGAGAGCGAGTGAGAGAAAAGGAGGGGGAGAGAGTTGTTTTTGTAGTGGACAGGGCCTTGCTGAGTGAGTTGAATGTGGTGTTAAGAAGTTTTCTGTGCACAAATTTGACCAAATTGACAAAGTCGTGATTTCTCAGGGTATAACCAACAAATGAATAAAAATAGAAAAAGTATATGAGAAGCTACCTACACCACAAAACACTGCACTTTATTCATTTGACAAATACATTTGAGTGCTTACAATTCTGAAGATAGTCTGAATGCTCAGTTTATAGTAGTCAACAAAATAGAAAAAACATTCAGGACACCGCCACTCTCCTTCAGAGTGCGACATCAAAACAGGTCGGTGTCATTCAGCTCACCCCCCAGACAGCGGGAATTCGCATAAAATCTCTCCTAGGCTTGCCGGGAGAGGGAGTATCAAGCTGAACCTCCATACAGTCTAGGGGGAAACCAGAGACACCTGACCTCCAACCCCTCCTCCCAGTAGCAGCCAAAAGGAAACCTGGCTAGCCAGCGCTGGGGGAGGGGCAAGCAGAAAAAATCAAAGTGATAGAGTGCCAGGGATCCCAGCAGCCTGCAGCAGGGCCCGGAGAGCCAGGCCAACTGATTCGCGTGGCCTGCCCTGCGGCTACAGAAGGCGTGGCGCCTCAGTGAAGCCATTAATTGGCAAGCAGGGAGGTTAGGGAAGGCCATTAGGTGGAATCCCACCAGCCAAGCCCACACGGACCCTTGGGCCGAGCACGGGTTCTCAGAAGGGGAAGGAAGCGGTACAGTCCCATCCCCCACAGCGGACACCCCGCCGAGGCAGTCAGCGGCCAGCATCCGGGAAAGCTGAAGGATACACCGCCACTCTCCTTCAGAGTGCCACATCAAAACAGGTCGGTGTCATTCAGCTCACCCCCCAGACAGCGGGAATTCGCATAAAATCTCTCCTAGGCTTGCCGGGAGAGGGAGTATCAAGCTGAGCCTCCATACAGGCCAGGGGGAAACCAGAGACACCTGACCTCCAACCCCTCCTCCCAGTAGCAGCCAAAAGGAAACCTGGCTAGCCAGCGCTGGGGGAGGGGCAAGCAGAAAAAATCAAAGTGATAGAGTGCCAGGGATCCCAGCAGCCTGCAGCAGGGCCCGGAGAGCCAGGCCAACTGATTCGCGTGGCCTGCCCTGCGGCTACAGAAGGCGTGGCGCCTCAGTGAAGCCATTAATTGGCAAGCAGGGAGGTTAGGGAAGGCCATTAGGTGGAATCCCACCAGCCAAGCCCACACGGACCCTTGGGCCGAGCACGGGTTCTCAGAAGGGGAAGGAAGCGGTACAGTCCCATCCCCCACAGCGGACACCCCGCCGAGGCAGTCAGCGGCCAGCATCCGGGAAAGCTGAAGGATACACCGCCACTCTCCTTCAGAGTGCGACATCAAAACAGGTCGGTGTCATTCAGCTCACCCCCCAGACAGCGGGAATTCGCATAAAATCTCTCCTAGGCTTGCCGGGAGAGGGAGTATCAAGCTGAACCTCCATACAGTCTAGGGGGAAACCAGAGACACCTGACCTCCAACCCCTCCTCCCAGTAGCAGCCAAAAGGAAACCTGGCTAGCCAGCGCTGGGGGAGGGGCAAGCAGAAAAAATCAAAGTGATAGAGTGCCAGGGATCCCAGCAGCCTGCAGCAGGGCCCGGAGAGCCAGGCCAACTGATTCGCGTGGCCTGCCCTGCGGCTACAGAAGGCGTGGCGCCTCAGTGAAGCCATTAATTGGCAAGCAGGGAGGTTAGGGAAGGCCATTAGGTGGAATCCCACCAGCCAAGCCCACACGGACCCTTGGGCCGAGCACGGGTTCTCAGAAGGGGAAGGAAGCGGTACAGTCCCATCCCCCACAGCGGACACCCCGCCGAGGCAGTCAGCGGCCAGCATCCGGGAAAGCTGAAGGATACACCGCCACTCTCCTTCAGAGTGCCACATCAAAACAGGTCGGTGTCATTCAGCTCACCCCCCAGACAGCGGGAATTCGCATAAAATCTCTCCTAGGCTTGCCGGGAGAGGGAGTATCAAGCTGAGCCTCCATACAGGCCAGGGGGAAACCAGAGACACCTGACCTCCAACCCCTCCTCCCAGTAGCAGCCAAAAGGAAACCTGGCTAGCCAGCGCTGGGGGAGGGGCAAGCAGAAAAAATCAAAGTGATAGAGTGCCAGGGATCCCAGCAGCCTGCAGCAGGGCCCGGAGAGCCAGGCCAACTGATTCGCGTGGCCTGCCCTGCGGCTACAGAAGGCGTGGCGCCTCAGTGAAGCCATTAATTGGCAAGCAGGGAGGTTAGGGAAGGCCATTAGGTGGAATCCCACCAGCCAAGCCCACACGGACCCTTGGGCCGAGCACGGGTTCTCAGAAGGGGAAGGAAGCGGTACAGTCCCATCCCCCACAGCGGACACTCCACCGAGGCAGTCAGCGGCCAGCATCCGGGAAAGCTGAAGGATACACCGCCACTCTCCTTCAGAGTGCAACATCAAAACAGCGGACACTCCATCCAGGCAGTCAGTGGACACCATCCGGGAAAGCTGAAGAATACACCACCACTCTCCAACAGCTTGCAACATCAAAACAGCCAGCAGCAGGACCCCGGAGATCCAGGCCAACTGATTCGCGCGGCCTGCCCCGCAGCTACAGAAGGCGTGGCGCCTCAGAGAAGCCATTAATTAGCAAGCAGGGAGGTTAGGGACTGCCATTAGGTGGAATCCCGCCAGCCAAGCCCACCGCCCACGCCCGGAACAGGCCCAGCGATCTGCCAGCATTGTAGTCACGACACCCCAATTGGAATAGGGACAGAGCAGAGCCGCCTTCCACTCCCGGAACAGGCCCAGAGAGCCGCCAGCGTGGTAGACACGTCACCCCAATTGGAGTAGGGGCACAGCCGCCGCCCGCACCTGCAAGGGAGACTTTTCAAGTATACAAGAGCAACATAAATAAATAGGGGGTAAATTTCAAAACACAACAGTTGCACCAAGCAGAAAGAAACGCGAGCAGTATGAAAAGACAAGGAAAGAAAGGTCCACAAGCAATGCAGGTCAACTCAACTTTAGAAGAGGTAATAGCTGCAACAGATGGAATATCAGATAAAGAGTTCAGGATATATATGCTTCAGATGATCTGGAGTCTCAAGGAAGACATGAGACAGCAAAATCAGACAATGAAAGATCACATTGACAAACAAATCCAGGAAGTAAAAGATCAATTTCACAGGGAGATAGAGGTAATAAAAAACAAACAAATTGAAATTCTAGAAATGCAGGAAACAATAAACCAACTTAAAAACTCAATTGAGAATACTACCAGCAGAGTAGATCACTTAGAAGAGAGAACATCAGACAATGAAGACAAAGTATTTCAACTGGAAAAGAACATAGACAGCTCAGCAAGTCTGCTAAGAAACCATGAGCAGAACATCCAAGAATTATGGGACAATATCAAAAGACCAAATTTAAGAGTCATTGGGATACAGGAAGGCACAGAGCTCCATTCCAAAGGAATAAACAGCCTATTCAGTGAAATAATACGAGAAAACTTCCCAGAATTGAAGATTGAGACAGAATCCCAAATCCTAGAAGCCTACAGGACGCCGAATGTGCAAAATCATAAGAGATCCACACCTAGACACATTATAATGAAGATGTCCAACATACAGAATAAGGAGAGAATTTTAAAAGCTGCAAGAGAAAGAAAGCAGATTACATTTAGGGGTAAACCAATCAGGATAACAGCTGATCTCTCAACACAGACTCTGAAAGCTAGAAGATCCTGGAATAACATATTTCAAACACTGAAAGACAATGGGCTCCAACCAAGAATCGTGTATCCGGCGAAATTAAGCTTCAGGTTAGAAGATGAAATTAAAACCTTCCACAATAAACAAAAGTTAAAAGAATTCGCAGCTAGAAAACCATCTCTTCAAAAAATCCTTGGCAAAACATTACAGGAAGAGGAAATGGAAAACAACATTGAAAACCAACAATGGGAGGTAGGACAGTAAAGGGGGGAAAGTAGTCAAAGAGGATAACAAATCAGGTTTAGTAACATCAATAAACAAATATGGATAGAAGAACAAACCATATCTCAATAATAACCCTAAATGTTAATGGCTTAAACTCACCAATTAAGAGACATAGGCTAGTAGAATGGATCAAAAAACAAGACCCAACAATATGCTGTCTACAGGAGACGCATTTGATAGGAAAAGATATACATAGACTGAAGGTGAAAGGTTGGGAAAAATCATATCACTCATATGGACCGCGGAAACAAGCAGGAGTGTCCATACTCATATCTAATAAAATAGATTTCAAGCCAAAGCTAATCAAAAGGGATATAGAAGGACACTTCATACTGCTCAAGGGAACCATACACCAACAAGACATAACAATCATAAATATATATGCCCCAAATAATGGTGCAGCTGTATTCATCAAGCAAACTCTTCTCAAGTTCAAGAGTCTAATAGACCAACATACAATAATCATGGGAGACCTCAACACACCTCTCTCACCACTGGACAGATCTTCCAAACAAAAGTTAAATAAGGAAACTATAGAACTCAATAACACAATTAACAACCTAGACTTAATTGACATATACAGACTATACCACCCAACATCAAGTAGCTACACTTTTTTCTCAGCAGCACATGGAACCTTCTCAAAAATAGACCATATACTATGTCACAGGGCAACTCTTAGACAATACAAAGGGGTAGAGATAATACCATGCATCTTATCTGATCATAATGGAATGAAACTGAAAATCAATGATAAAAGAAGAAAGGAAAAAGCAAGCATCACCTGGAGAATGAACAATAGGTTGCTGAGTGATCAATGGGTTTTAGAAGACATCAAGGAGGAAATTAAAAAATTCCTAGAGTTAAATGAAAACACAGACACAACATATCGGAATCTATGGGACACATTGAAAGCAGTTCTAAGAGGAAAATTCATTGCTTGGAGTTCATTCCTCAAAAAAAGAAAAAACCAACAAATAAATGATCTCATACTTCATCTCAAAATCCTAGAAAAAGAAGAGCAAAACAACAGCAAAAGAAGTAGAAGGCAAGAAATAATTAAAATCAGAGCTGAAATTAATGAAATTGAAACAAAAGAAACAATTGAAAAAATTGACAAAACTAAAAGCTGGTTCTTTGAAAAAATAAATAAAATTGACAGACCCTTAGCCATGCTAACGAAGAGAAGAAGAGAGAGGACCCAAATTACTAGCATACGGGATGAAAAAGACAATATCACAACAGACACTTCAGAAATACAGAAGATAATCAGAAATTACTTTGAATCCTTATACTCCAATAAAATAGAAGATAGTGAAGGCATAGATAAATTCCTTGAGTCCTATGATCTGCCCAGATTGAGCCAGGAGGATATAGACAACCTAAACAGACCAATAACAATAGAGGAAATAGAAGAAACCATCAAAAGACTACCAACTAAGAAAAGCCCAGGACCGGATGGGTATACAGCAGAGTTTTACAAAACCTTTAAAGAGGAACTAACACCAATACTTTTCAAGCTATTTCAGGAAATAGAAAAAGAGGGAGAACTTCCAAATTCATTCTACGAGGCCAACATCACCCTGATTCCGAAACCAGACAAAGACACATCAAAGAAGGAAAACTACAGACCAATATCTCTAATGAACCTTGACGCAAAAATCCTCAATAAAATTCTGGCGAATCGGATTCAAATACATATCAAAAAAATTATACATCATGATCAAGTAGGATTCATCCCTGGGATGCAAGGCTGGTTTAATATACGGAAATCAATAAATGTTATTCACCACATCAATAGACTTAAAAATAAGAACCATATGATCATCTCAATAGATGCAGAAAAAGCATTTGACAAAGTACAGCATCCCTTTATGTTCAAAACGCTAGAAAAATTAGGGATAACAGGATCATACCTCAACATTGTAAAAGCAATATATGATAAGCCACAGGCCAGCATCATTCTGAATGGAGAAAAATTGAAGGCATTCCCTCTAAGATCTGGTACAAGACAGGGATGCCCTCTCTCACCACTTCTGTTCAACATAGTCCTCGAAACACTGGCCAGAGCAATTAGACAGTCAAAAGAAATTAAAGGCATAAAAATAGGAAAAGAAGAACTTAAATTATCACTATTTGCAGATGATATGATTCTATACCTAGCAGACCCAAAAGGGTCTACAAAGAAGCTATTAGAGCTAATAAATGAATTCAGCAAAGTGGCAGGATATAAGATCAACACTCATAAATCAAAGGCGTTCCTGTATATGAGCGACAAATCCTCTGAAACGGAAATGAGGACAACTACTCCATTCACAATATCCCCCCAAAAAATAAAATACTTGGGAATCAACCTAACAAAAGAGGTGAAAGATTTATACAATGAAAATTACAGAACCCTAAAGAAAGACATAGAAGAAGACCTTAGAAGATGGAAAAACATACCCTGCTCATGGATAGGCAGAACTAACATCATCAAAATGGCGATATTACCAAAAGTTCTCTATAAGTTCAATGCAATGCCAATCAAAATCCCAACAGCATATCTTGTAGAAATAGATAAAAGAATCATGAAATTCATATGGAATAATAAAAGACCCAGAATAGCAAAAACAATACTAAGCAGGAAGTGTGAATCAGGCGGTATAGCGATACCAGACTTCAAACTATACTACAGAGCAATAGTAACAAAAACAGCATGGTACTGGTACCAAAACAGGCGGGTGGACCAATGGTACAGAATAGAGGACACAGCAACCAATCCACAAAACTACAACTATCTTATTTTTGATAAAGGGGCTAAAAGCATGCAATGGAGGAAGGATAGCATCTTCAACAAATGGTGCTGGGAAAACTGGAAATCCATTTGCACCAAAATGAATCTGAATCCCTATCTCTCGCCGTGCACAAAAGTTAACTCAAAATGGATCAAGGAGCTTGATATTAAATCTGAGACACGGCATCTGATAGAAGAAAAAGTTGGTTATGATCTACACGCTGTGGGATCGGGCTCCAAATTCCTCAATAGGACACCCATAGCGCTAGAGTTAACAAATAGAATCAACAAATGGGACTTACTCAAACTAAAAAGTTTTTTCTCAGCAAAAGAAACAATAAGAGAGATAAATAGGGAGCCTACATCCTGGGAACAAATCTTTACTCCACACACTTCAGATAGAGCCCTAATAACCAGAATATACAAAGAACTCAAAAAATTAGACAATAAGATAACAAATAACCCAATCAATAAATGGGCCAAGGACCTGAACAGACACTTCTCAGAGGAGGACATACAATCAATCAACAAGTACATGAAAAAATGCTCACCATCGCTAGCAGTCAGAGAAATGCAAATCAAAACTACCCTAAGATACCATCTCACTCCAGTAAGACTGGCAGCCTTTAGGAAGTCAAACAACAATAAGTGCTGGAGAGGATGCGGGGAAAAGGGCACTCTTGTTCATTGCTGGTGGGACTGCAAATTGGTGCAGCCAATTTGGAAAGCAGTATGGAGATTTCTCGGAAAGCTGGGAATGGAACCACCATTTGACCCAGCTATTCCCCTTCTCGGTCTATTCCCTAAAGCCCTAACAAGAGCATGCTACAGGGACACTGCTACATCGATGTTCATAGCAGCTCAATTCACGATAGCAAGACTGTGGAACCAGCCTAGATGCCCTTCAATAGATGAATGGATAAAAAAAATGTGGCATTTATACACTATGGAGTATTACTCTGCATTAAAAAATGACAAAATTATAGAATTTGGAGGGAAATGGATGGCATTAGAGCAGATTATGCTAAGTGAAGCTAGTCAATCTTTAAAAAACAAATACCAAATGACTCCTTTGATATAAGGGGTGTAAACAAGGACAGGGTAGGGACGAAGAGCTTGAGAAGAATATTTACAGTAAACAGGGATGAGAGGTGGGAGGGAAAGGGAGTGAGAAGGGAAATTGCATGGAAATGGAAGGCGATCCTCAGGGTTATACAAAATGTCATATAAGAGGTAAGGAGGGCTAAGTCAAGAGAATACAAATGGAAGACATGATTTACAGTAGAAGGGGTAGAGAGAGAAAAGGGGAGGGGAGGGGAGGGGAGGGGAGGGGGGATAGTAGACAATAGGACAGACAGCAGAATACATCAGACACTAGAAAGGCAATATGTCAATCAATGGAAGGGTAACTGATGTGATACAGCAATTTGTATACGGGGTAAAAGCGGGAGTTCATAATCCACTTGAATCAAACCGTGTAATATGATGTATTAAGAACTATGTAATGTTATGAACGACCAATAAAAAAAAAAAAAAAGAAAACTTAAAAAAAAAAAAAAAAAAAAAAAAAAAAACATTCAGACTTCATAGAACTTACATTCTAATGAGGAAAACCCTAAAAAAAAAATTAAATCATTTAATATGTTAGATAATTAAAGATAAGGAAAATAATAGACCAGGGAGGTTACGATGTTAGAGAAGATGGAAAATTAGATAAGATAAAATTTACATAAAAAGCTAGAGGAGGTGAAGAGACAAGCCATGAAGATTTCTGAAGGAAGAACAACCAACTCAGGAACCAGGTAAATGCAAAAAGCTTTGATCCAGGAAGGTACAGGGAGGGGCAAAGTGTTCAGCTTGCTTGAACAGAGACCGGGGAGAAGTAGTGATGAGATCACAGAGGAAATTAGGGATGGTTTCATAAAAAACTGGTCACATAAAAGACTGTGATTTGCACAAATCGGGAAGTAGCATTTGTTATGATTATTTTTCATCAAGATAGAAGACAAAAGTAAAAAAAAAATGTCATTGCAAGAGAAACCTATGTATTGGTCAACTTTCCCTCACTGTGACAAAATCAACCTAAAGGAGGAAAGATTTATTTTGGCTCATGATTTCATAGGTTTCAGTCCACGGTCCCTTGACCTATCACTGTCAACTTTTGGTGAGGTAGAACATCAGGAAGCATGTGGTGAAATGGAACTGCTCACCTCAGAGCAACCAGCAAGCAAAAACAGAAAGAAAGAGGTCAGAGTCCCAATATAACCTTAATGACAAGCACCGAGTGATCTACTTCCTCCAACTAGGCCACACTCCAAAAATTCCCACTTCTCCCATCATGCCACCTGATGTGGACCAAGTCTTCTATACTTGAGCCTTTGAGGAACATTTGTGATCCACACTACAACACCTATAGCCAAATCCAGGTTGCTTTCCTATCTTGATAAACATTGTCACACTCCACCTATGGTCCCTCTTTTACATCATGTGGGTCTTTGTGTGTGTTTCCTATTTCTAATCTCCTAGTTCCTCATCTCCCATAACTATTTTATACCTAATCCTCCATTCCGTTTCCTTCCATGATTGTTTATTCTTTGTATTCTAGATAGGTTTTCTTCAGAACACCACTCTCCCAAATGTTCATTGAATTTTCTACTTTGTCAAAGCTAAAGATGAAAATCCTTATTTTCATTAAAAATTCTCAGTAGTTATTACTGTATTTTTTCACACTTATTTGTTAATAACTTTTTAAAAATAATTTATAAAGTAGAAATCCAGGTGTGGTGATGTACACCTGCCATCCCAACTATTAGAAAGGCTAAGGCAAGAGGATCACAAGTTGGAGACCAGCTTCATCAACTTAGCAAGACCCTGTCCCAAAATAAAATTTAAAAAGAGCTGAGGGTTCAATACCCAATACCAGAAAAAAAAAAACACCACGTTTTTCTAAAATAAAATCACATAGTTTTCTTATTTTTATAGGTCTGCTTGTTTTGTTGTTGTTTATTTGTTTTACCTCATGCTATTCTTTAAGCCTAAAATCTTTTCTATCATTTCTTTATCTGATGAATTTCTACTTACTGTGATACAGTGAATGATTTCAGGTGCTGACTTTTTCAGTAAGACTAAATTACTAATTGAACTTTAGTTAACATAGAGGCTTGAATAGAATATGTGCATATAATTTTACCCATTGTAAATTATGAATAAAATTATCATAGGCTCAGAAAAATAGTATACACTTGCTGTAGCAATATGGAAAAATCATAAAAACATGCCAGAAACCAAAGTTTCTACTAGAAAAATGTAGAATGACCATGTGCAAAGTACATAAGAAGTTTTTGATATCTGCCTCCCACCAAATACTCCATAGTCCTATAAACTCTGACCTTATTCGTATGTTGATCCAGAGAGCAAGCTTACAATCATCCTCTCTTAACTAATGTCTCTGGGTTCCAACCCTTTGTGCAATTACTATTTCCAGATTCTAAACTTACAAAAATGTTATTCTCTGACAAAACTCCATAATGAACAGAAAATGTAATTACATGCAAAGAGTAAGGGGCACAGACAGTGGGAGAAGTGCTTAACCAGAGCACTTAATTCTAAAATACAGGGATAATTAGAGGAAACTTGCTATTGCTTAATATTGTTTTCTTCCAAAATATTCTATAACTTCCTTAATGATAAGCATCATGACTTCATCCTTCTTTTATATTTCTTGATACTGAGCATGCACTCGATGCCTATACATCCATGATGTACTATATGTCTCTACATCCATACTGACTATTTCTAGAATATGCAAAAATTCTCAATTATCTCTCTTGAATACTGAGAGTACTATTGCCCAGGATTATGCTTCCATTTAACTAATATCATGAATTAGATGAACATCTATAAAATGTAGGAACTAATTTCCAGATGTTTTTTGTTGCGGTGGTTCATTTGTTTTACCTCATGCTATTCTGTAAGCCTATTATTCTTTCTATCATTTCTTTATCTGATGAATTTCTACTTACTGTGATATAGTGAATGTTTTTTAGTTTATAAGTACAGACTCTTTCACCTTTATTTGACAGAAAACACACCCACACTAGGTAAGTGGAAGAAATTATTTTTTTCCCAGAACTGACTTGAAGTGCAATTTGATTCAGGGATTCAAATAAAGTTACTAGGACTAAGTCATTTTTCCATTGCTCAGTATTGATTCCTTTTTACTGATTATATTCTAAGGCTTCTTGTGGTTGCAAAATGTTCACCAATTGTTCCTGACTTACATATCAGCAGGTTCAAGTTCATTCTTCCAAGTCCTGGGTTTAACCCTTATGTTTGGATAAGTTTTTATCAAGGGCTCATCGTTGAACCAATCCCATATGCATGACAATTCACGACTTTGCCTAGACTGAATTTCAAATACAGTCTGAGTTAGGCCTCAATAGAACTTCATTGCTTGAGTATGGGTGGGGGATATTTCCCCAAAACAAATTTTAGATTTTGTACCATAGAAGAGAGGATACTGGGTAATCAGAAACAAAAATGTCTACAATACATTATAAAGAAAATTGATGACACTAAGATGCTGTGCTCCTATTGATCTTATGTCTTCATTTCTAATATGCTTTGAGATAACAAGTGTCTCATAAGATTAAAATTAAAAACTCATCATCACCTTCCTCATAACAAGCTTATTGACTTCTCTGTGAAAGCACTAGACTAAAATGAAGTTTTCTCATTATTTAAAATGAAACTAATTTAACAATTTTCTATTTTAAGTAATAAGCAAATATAAAACATGATTTTATTCACTACCTCAAAGTCAAACTTTCACATTTTATTTTATTTTTCAATTATAAGAAAATCTACTTAAAATAATTTTCTATATTTGCCACTTTCTAGAATTTTCTTTATAAATATTGCTTGTACAACTTTTGTTTTTAAGAGAATCTAAAGCTTAGAGTTGTTAATTTTATACCATATTAAAACTTGAAATTCTATCAGTTGGAAATATAATTATACAGCACTAATCATTTAAATACTATTTTGAGAAAAATATTATAACCAAAATTTTATATGTACATTAGGAAAAGAATAGAATCATAATATTTCTCTAAAGTGCTAATTCTTCTATCACAGACTTTTTGTATAACACATTTGGTAAAAGATAAAATTTTAAAAAATATATAATATGAGGAAAAAGATGGCCAGAGATATTACTAATTGAGCAAAAACTGTAACAGTGAACCATATATATAAATTTATATATATATATATATATATCAGTTATAACATTATTTATAATAATTTAAATATAAATTATTTATATATACATAAGTATGGATATATAAACCATTTACATTTATATATATATATATATATATATATATATATATATATATATATATATAAACCACTTATATTAACCAAGCAGTTGTAATCCATCTTTATCCACCTTAAGTTGAGCAAAATTTTTTGAACAGACACTTAGAAACTTCATAGAATGGAAGGAAGGACTATAGGCATCAGGGCATCTCTAACATTAAATCACTGTCAGGACTGTTCTCCCTGTGCAGCTTTGTTCTGTCTGAGTGATGTTGTAGGGAAATATACTCTAGGATTATAGCCATACAACTCTGCAACATAGGGAAAAAGAGATACCCTCTATCCCTTACAGGTAAGTGTACATAATGGCTCCCCATCCAGCACACAATAATGTGTCAACATTAATTCTAGTTAAAGAGCTGGAAAAGTATGCTGGACTCACTGGTAGAGTGCTCACTGGTAGAGCACTTTCCTAGAAAGTTCAATCTTTCACACTTAATACAAGGAAACACTGGACAGGTGATTTCAATTATCCTTTCTTGGATTATTATGCCCAATCCTCTACTAATCTCGTGCAGTCTGTTTTATAGATTTTGAATCTTCCACCCAGGGTTATACACCTGCCCTGGGATCAGGAACCATATTGTGTTACTAGAAAGGAAAGAGGATTTCTGAACAAAGACATCAGGCATCACAATAACCAAAGGAAAAAGAATTTAGACTAGTGTAAACAGTTGTCTATTTTTGTTTTCCTGTGGAGGAGTATAAAAATATTTTTCAATTACTGGTTAGCTTTGGCATTAATAAGGTCAAGGCCTGAGGGAAGTGAGCCCTAACAAAAATGTATTGGCATCTTTTGGAGCCAAATTAATCTCCAATAGTGTTTTCAAAATTTTCAGTATATTTAATGCTTATCAAATACTCAGTTTTTTAGAATTTCAAGTTATATTAAAGAACTTAATATTTTTATCAAGATTGACTATGGGTTTGTAAGGATTTAGAAAATCAGTGTAACAGGGCTTGTTTTGTTGACAAAACATCAATTCCGAAATTGATCCCAAGGTAATGCTTCAAAACCAATTTGCTGAATTTGAGCAAATGAATAAGGATTAACTTTCTACTTAATTGCCATCCCATATCAAGGGAATATCTAGTACATCATTTGGATATTTCATCTTGATGAACTCTAATTTCTAATTGAATTTGAGATAACATCTTCAGTTTCTTATCTTTTATTCTCATCCCATCCTTAACTGAGATAGAAAGCAGATTATTAGCAACATTCCCAACAGACAGGATTCTCAACTACTTTTTTCAGTCAGTGTGTATGTATGTATGTATGTATTGTAGTGGGGATTGAACTCCATCCCCAGCAATTTTGTTTTTTGAGACAGTAAATCCCTAAATTGCTAATTCTAATTTAATGAGGCTGGTGTTGAACTTGCAATCCTCCTGCCTAAGCCTCCTGAGTTGCCATCGTTACCGTTTTCATTAGAAGTGCTTGCTTTCTTCTCTGTGAAATTTGTTATTTTACTAATTTAATTTTTTAATTGAAGACATTAACTAAAGCAAGGATTTTAATGGGCAAAATCATATTCAGAATTATTTAATAAAATTTTGCACATATATGAAGAGGATATTTGCACTTTTGCTCTGAATTTTTAGGGTATCTGTGAACTAAATAATGTTTAAGGACCTATAAAATTATAATAAACAAAAAGTTATTCCTTTTTTGAATAGAAGTAAATAATCAGTGATGATTATTTGGTGCTAGTTCATACCATTGGGGACTTACTAAATATATCGACCATTAATACTAACAACACTGAACCCAAAAGATACACCAAGTGCTTGTTGTGAGCTGGACTCTCTTACTTTCCATACATTACCTAATTTAATACTTGGCTCCATCTCATTAAATAATCCTGATTATTCTCATATTACAGTTGAGAATACTACAACTTGGAATGATGAAATACTTGCTCAGAGTCATTTAACTGCAAATGAAAGATTCAGAATTGGAATCCATTTCTGGTTCTTAATCCAATTTCTCACCAGGAATAGAATAGACACTTAATAAATGTGAATTGAGTTCAATTAAAATTTTGACATAGGATTATGTGACAGCAGGATAAGAATGAAACAATGCTTAACCTCTCATTTAACTCTTCTTCAAGTAAATGGACTACAGTGGTATTTTTTTACCCCATCATCATACCATGCATATTCATTTTTATATTTTAATATTTTAAAGTATGTTATCATCCTTTTATTTAAAGTCAACTCATCTTTTAGAGCGCTTAGACAAAATATGTCTCTAGGGTAAGGCAGAATTCCTTCGATGTGCAGAGAGTACTTGAACTATCATGTCTTTACTGTTATGAACATGGCATGAGATCACATTAGCTTCTTTTATTTTTTACACTGTTTTTTTTTTTTTTGGTGAAAGAAATCAAATCCAGGAACTCATGCATATCAACATACACTCTACCACTATTCTTACTCTGAGTCCCTCATATCAGTCTCTTATTGGGACTATCACTTTCTTAACATGATCAAAGGACTCTAATTCAAATGGGATTCTGTGAAACTCAATATTCTTCATATATATATATATATATATATATATATATATATCACACATATGCTGTAGGTTTTGTATACAATTATAGTAATTTATTTCTATGACAAATCTGAAATATTAGATTCAACTCAATTCAGTTCTGATCTCTGAAGGAACATGCATGCTCCTTTAAAAATGATTAAATTGATAAAATGAGTCCAAATCAAATAGAGATGCAACTTGAAAAAGAGAAATTGTGACTTTGGTCTTTTTCATCTTTTTATCTCTAATAATGAAATTAATAAGTGGCTATTTAGATAACATCTTCTCATTTGCCCTTAGAGGACAATGATTGAATCTGCTCATCTGGTAGAATTAGCCATAGTACAGGAGATTTTATTTCTTCCAGTGGAAGAGAAGGGGAGGAGGAGGAGGGGGAGAAGATACACTAGGGTTGTAGAAAACCTTTATTACTCTACACCAACAGGATACATGCTGGGGATGGCTGAGACAGGCAGAGCTGTAGATGAGGACACAACCCACCACCATGTCTTCTCAGTCCCTGCTGTATCCCCTCAGGCATCACCACAACTGACAGTGATTAGGTTTTGTCACATTTTAAAGCTATGTGAGAAATTAACTAATCTGTTAAGAGTCATTGCTGAAAAGCAACTAAAACAAAATAAGACATTGTTTGTTTTCTGTCTGTCTGGAGAAGTAAATGAAGTAAGGTCACTTAGAAACCTAAAACAGGTTTTCTGAAATTCATCTTGTGCCTTACAATAACATAGTTGGGGACTGAAGCAAGTCTTATGAAAATAATCATCCTGACCTGTTATCCGTGAAAGCTGATAAAAGTGTGGGAATATTCTAACCCAATTTGAATTAGCAAAATCTTCTAGGTTGTGAAAGATATGGAGATAAGATATGAATCTATCATGGGCCCAGGGGCTACCCCTGTCTAGAAAACAAGAGACACAAGTAGAAAAAAAAATCCAGGTAAGTAGTTTGTGAATTCCATGTTTATGTGATAAACAGTTGGCAGCAATCAGGCGGTGGGATCCAGAGACAAACAAAATGGGGCAGCGGGGTGGGTGTTTGCTGTATCAGCTTTCTAGGTGCCTGTTCTTAAACTTGGCTTGGGATTTTTAAAAATTTTTTAAATGACCTCTTTAACAAAGATAAGATATTAGAGAGACAGGACCATGGGGCATAAATAGTGAGATATTGTCAATATTCAAATGTAGATTTAAATTCCACAAAATTAGGATAAATTTTACTATCTTAATCACCTATATATCCTCTTCTTAATTCTTATGTGAAAACTGTATTTGGGGATGGGAAAATTAAGAGGCAGACATTTGGATCTCATTTTAATTTGAAGATTAAAATATATTTCTTTCTGTAAAATTTAATTGGATAGAATATTAACCATACAAGTAGCCCTTTTGTGTGACATTTCTATTTAATACTGATATTTTAAGTTTTTGTTTCACTAAAACTGGATTTGCTATGGAAAATTTAATTCCCTATGGAATTACACATATACAAAATGCCTAGCAAGTCCTCACTAATGAACAGCTTTGATCAGTTAGAAGTTATCAATAGTCTATTTAATAAAAATGTGTTTTTTACTCGAGTGTCCTTAGTAGATTCTAAAAAGATACAATGCCACATACAACCTTCATCTTAGTTTTAAGTGAGATAAATAAAATTATTTTACTTTTAGATGAAATGAACGAAACAGAGAAATTGCATGGCATCCACAAATTTTCAAATCATAGAAGAAAAGGAATTTAAATATCCAGCTTCCTCTCAGTATACAAAATTGTCTCAATTTCTCAAATTGGATATATTTTAGCAAATGATAGCATGGAAATAATATAGCATCTGATCCTGATTAATAACACATAATTGATATAAATATATTGCTTGCTTTGCTGCCTAATGGAAAACGTTCATGATTTTAGTGTTAAGAGAGAATAGTGCAAAGAAACTGGATGATAAAGAATTGAGAATATTGAGAACCTATAGAAAGGAATGCATAATTAACTATTAGCTAGAGGTATTTGTTTAGCCAGACCAGAAAAATTTATCTGGAAAGGCTTTAGCTTTTATCATTTAACTAAAAAGTCAAGCACTAACAAGTTAGTGCCAAATATTAATCTCCTGTGGTGCTCTCCAGGTTATAATATTCAGAATTATCATCTATTTCCTTAGGTAGTAAAGTGCCATTAAATGATTTTCCGTTCCAACTTTTAAAACTTCATTTCATAATGTAACACTGATAACTCAGAATTTGTTTCATTCTTCAAATTTTTCCTCAGATAATATAAATCAGATATAAGTGTAAAGCTCAGGAATAAACTCATTTATATAAAAAAGACATTATCTGATAAGCACTTAATAATTTTGTCTGATATCAGAAAGACCCATTAGTGACAATATTCTTTTATTTGAACTTATATGGAAGGGAAAAAATTTCTTCCTCTGTTCTCTTATGTTCTGTAAATAGGGCCTGCAAATTAGACTGGTAAAAAGCAAATTAGCAGGAGGAAATAAACACCAGGACTTATTAATGCATATAACATGCATACACATGGGAGAACTCAATGATGAGTAACTCACAGGGATGATTGGAATTGGAGAATACTATACCATTCTAACAAAGGAAAATAAATTTGTGGAGAAGAAGCAAGACAAAAAGAAAGGGGTATAGGTTTTAGGCTTCTAGGGGAGGCAAATTGTAGAATAGTGAAAATGTGGAAGAAAGAAATTGAAGATATTAAAGTCTAAATTGTTTGTGCCCCTCCCCCCATTTATATGTTGAAATCATAACCACCTGAACAATGGTATTAGGAAGTTGGGACTCTGGGCAGTTTTTTAGGTTATAAAGGTCAACCCTTCATTAATAGGATTAGTACTCTTATAAAAGCAGCTCTAGGGAGCTTATTTTCCCCTTCTTCCATAGGAGGATGCAGTGAAAAGACAATCCATAAACCAGAAAGCAGAACAGCCCTTCGCCAGCCACTGAATCTGCTGAAACTTTGATCTTGGACTTTGCAGCCTCCAGGTCTATTAGAAATAAGTTTTTCTTGTTTGAAGTCAACCCAGTAGATGGTATTGCTACACTTTAAGTGAGTGTTCCCCCAAAGCTCCCAAAGGTCCATGTGTTAAACTCATGGTCCTCATGGTGGTATTATCAGGTGGTAGGACTTTTAGGAGGTGAAGCATTATGGGGAATTTTTAGGTCATTAGGGTATCCCCTTGAAGGTGAAAGTGGGGCCCCATTTTATCAGTTTCTCCTTCATTACTTATGAAGCAAGCAATATGTTCCATCACGCATTGAAATAGACCTAAACCCCAAATCATGAATAAAACCATGTTGGTGCTCCAAACTTTGCAATCATTTTCCTTTCATTTACAACAAAACTAAAACTCTTTCCCAAGGTGAACAAGGGCCTACGTGATCTCTTTTCTACTTTTCTCTCTAGTATCCTTTAATGTTTTTTTCTCAAGAATAAAAATATTTTCCTTTAATTCTTCAAATATTTCATTGCTATCTTATGGTCTTGGTTTAAATGTTACCTTACCATACCTAAAACAGAAGTCACTTTCCAATAATGAGAAACTATGAAAAAATAACCCTTTCCTTGTTATATTCTATTTCAGCCAGTTATTTATTTCCTTTACAGCACCAATCAAAATTAGTAACTATTTCATGTTTTAAATTTCCTCTTGTTTAATTATTTCTCACCTATGTAACCTCTACATTGGGAATTAAAATGTCTATCTTGTTTATCAATGTATCAAAGCACTAAGGTCTGTGTCTAGACTATACTGTATTAGCCATTACAATGATATGTAATAATTTAATTGACTAATGTAACTTCTCTAAAACTAGCATTAATGTTTTAATGTAAAGAAAACTATTATATTTCAAATTGCACAGGTTACAAGAGGATTAATAAACAATATAAAGCACCAAGTCCAAGATGTACTGAAAATCCTGACCAACTGCATCTAATCTCTCACAATTACCCTAGTTGAGAAGGCCCACTAATGCTTTAATGGACTGTCCCAAAAACCTCTGGATTGGACTCCAATAATAAGGAAGGAGTGAATTGGTTACTATATATTCTGCCGCATTACACATGATCTAGTAACCCTAAAGATGTAAAGTGATGATTCATGACCCTGAGAGTTAACATATAATGAATAAAAAACAATGCACTTTAACCTGGAATAAATATAGAAGGAGCCTAGATCCACAGAATATATCTGAATTTTTAATAGCTCGAAAGAGACAAAAATCAATTGATGTTGGTCTATTGCAATTTGGAGATGACTTATCTATACTCCAACTACTGGGATTCACCTGTGAGTGACAGAAAAAAGCAGAATGGAGCAGAAAGTACAGAAAGAGTGAAACAAATAATAATGTTTCTCTACATTTACATACATATATATAGAAGAGAGACATGTGTTTGCCTGCTTTGTATAGCCACTGCATCAGGGCCTCCCAGCACACACGTGACTGTGCATTCATGTCTGCTCCCTCTTACCCCATGACCATTTTTTTTTAATGTTCTTAGATTTTTCGATAGACAAGTATGCAGAAAGGAGGATATTCTTTATAATTTTAGGTCCTGACAATCTTGCTTATGTTGTTTATATATCTCTCTTCTTCAATAAAATAAACCAGTTGGTCATGACAAATAATAACTATAATGATGATACCTTGTAGCATATTTTTAAATTCTTTAATACTTTGTTCTCTCAACAATACTTTGAACTAAAAATTGCATACATAATTCCTTTACTCAGTTTTTTAGTGAGTTCCTAATATGTGCTAGATGTTACCACGAGGAATTAATGTTATCAATCAGACATGCTTCCTTCCCTCAGGAGTTAGTCTCCTAGGACAGAAGGCAGGAACAGGATGTTATAATAGGATGAGCATTAAGCAGTTGGACTTTGTCCCTTCACAACCTACATCCCTCTAAAAAGAGATGTTGGTGGTCTTTGAGCATTTGCAATATAAAACCAAGACAAAAGAGGAGGCATAAGAAGAGTGTTTTCTTTAAATCCAACACTGACTAAAGCTGAAACATAAGGCCACAAATTTAATTGAAATATAACATAAACAGTAATAGGAGGTGATATCATATACATATAGGTGATGAGTTATATATTTTCAGAGAAGGAAAGACATGTTGCAATTTGGGGAGGTAGAAAAGTTTGCAGTATAATAAAGAAGAGTGGTGTTAAGAAGAAGGAATAGGGGGAAAATGCTTATACCCATTAGGAATAAAGTTCTAATACCTCCCACCCAGAATGTGGAGACTTTAAAGTACTTTTTTACCAACCAGACATGGGTAAGAGAATGGCAATCAGCATCTCTCAGACCCCTCAGGAAAGAAGATCTCCATCATTCAGCTGGACAAGGGCTTGGACCAGCCACTATACTGGCTGGACAGGGGTAAGGGTGATCTACATTGGGTTATGAAGAATGGAGATGAAGGAACATGATTTATCACCTCAGGGAAACCTGAAGCAGCAGGAACTCTAGTTTGAGTCCTTAACCCTAATTACTGAGACTTATTAAGAGAATGTGGTTGACCACTGCCTTGAAGAGCAATTGACATAATGTAATTAATACAGGTTGCTAGTCCATCTGAGCAGCTCAAGGGTGGGTGGAGCAGGTGCTTTTGCTGGCCTATAGCACATCCTTTTATTCTACCCTTAATTTCAGATGCAATGGTGGTGGACATTTCTGTGCATGCTGATAGCATCCCTTCTTGAGCATGAACCATATAGCTAGCTGCAATTCTGTTTCATAACCTCACCGAAGGTATAGGAAACCCATCAGCTCACATTCAGGCATCTTCCTGCAGTGCAGGACTGTTAATGCTTGAGGGGTTGGGAATCAATGCATAAATACCCCAGCCATCTTCTCGATGGATGCTATTTGGAATCCTCTACATATTTATCAGACAGCTGAGTTGAGGCCCTGTTACCTACAAGCATGGCCTCGGTAATACACTTTTCATTGACTTTTCCTGCTTTCTTCTATATTTTCTCTCTTCTCTCATTTCAGTATTCTGGAAGAATTAACTCCCAAACACAATACCTGTACTTAAATTCATGCCTCAGGTTTGGTTTATGAGAGAGGTCAACCTAAACAATTAGGGTGTAACTTTGGAAAATAAGGATATGCATATATAACAATTCATATAAGAACTAAGTTGGGCATCTAGGAAGCCAACCAGGACAAAGAATTGCAGCTATTCAGCAGCAATAAAAAGAGTTTTACATTATATAAGTTGGACAGCCAGCAGGAATTTTAGCATTGGGGACAATTCCCACACCATTTGTGTTAAGATGCTTATTTTGAGACATCTTACATTGCTGTATTTCTTGAACAAAATTAAAATGAATTGAGCAAAACAAATGTATGACTCACATCTCCCCAGTGTTATTCACTAAGTATTTATTGCTTGTTTTCCTACTTACAAAGTAATATAGATTTATCATATAAAATATAGGTATTGCAAAAATATATAGAAATGTTACTTTCAAGCTTTACAGTGAAGAATTTCTCTCAGGTAGTGTGATGCAAATTTATATATGTTTATATGTTATAAAATATTTAAAATATCATATGTATGTAGATTAACCCCCCAATTTTCATAAGAATGACTATTTCATTTTAGAAGTATACTGTGGTTATTTACCAGTCAGAATTAGCCTATCACGATTTTTTAAGTTTTGTTAATTAATTAATCATTATATGGGCAAACCTTCAATGTGACTAATAGGTGAAAACTTAGAAACACATTTGTTTTTAACAATATTGTCAAATTACTTTTCCAAAAGGCTAAGCCAATCATCCTTTTCCAGTTAACAGCCATTGTGTTCTCCTACCCTCACCAATACTAGCTTGATAGGTCTAGATCATAAGGGGATCCATATCAAGAAGATATTGCAGATGAATGATTTTAGGAATGCATTAGTGGATCTTAATAGGCATCTTATGATAAAGCATGGATATGATCAGCTAGTAAGTACTTCACCTGGTCTTATTTATACCTGACTAAACAATGGGTTCTATATCGAACTAACAATTACCTTTCCATTTTGCATGTACCATTGTGCTTTTTTAGTACAGAAATCTGTTTTTAAAAGATGCCCCTTAAAGGCATGATAATTTTAATAATAACCGAAACTTTAACTTAATACAACCTGATTATACTCCATGCAGTTTAGTCCTCCGAGTCAAATCCAAGCTCTCCCTCATGAGTAATGCTGTCCTCATTATTATTTTTTTTCCCTGCCAGATGGCTTGCTATTTTAAAATCCCTGAAGTGGTAGGTGTTTTATTATAGACAACCCACTTGGCTGGGAAAAGCAAGACTGCAGCCTTTCACACCTTCCTGGTGAAGTTAATGAGTTCATATCAACTTTATAAAACTCATTTCACTTATTCAGACTTGAAGAATTGGATTCAGGGAGGACAAACACAGATTTCAAGCTCTAGGAATATTTTGAGAAAGTCCATCCAGAAGAAGTTATAGAACTGAGATGGAAAAAAAATAATGTTCTTTTCCAATAATATCACTAGTCAAGGCCTTTATTAAATCATAACCAGTCTATTGCCAAAGATTCTTGTCTCTCTGCTTTTAATCTCTCCCTTCTCCAATAACACTCCATATGATCATCAGTACAAAAAAAAATCCCCTAATATCTCCTAATATCATCCACTGATAATTATTTAAATTCTAACTTCCTTTGCATGTCATTCAAGTTTACTCAAGGTGTCCATCCCGTACTTTCTCATATTCTTTTGTCTAACCTTTTAAGTTGTGGCAACACAAGTCTACTCACTGTCAGATCAGGTGGCTTTTTATATGTTCTGTATACTCCTATTTTATTTATCATTTGGAGTCTGGCACACTGGCCACCTCTCCTGTTAAGCCCCATTTAACTCCTAAGAATCATCCATGCTGTTCATGAATTCTTACAGAATTTATTTTCCGTAATGTTCATGGGCAACAATTTACACACTATTTTATTGTGATTAGTTAAATTCATAGATACTCACTGCAGATTATAAATTAGGAGGGTGAAGGAAACATGACTTATGCATTGTTAACATTCCTTGCTGCACTAAGCAGAGAATTTGCAAGGAGTAGGTGACAAATGAGTATTTATTACTTACAAGTCTATCTGTATTTTCTATGTCAGGCTAAGGAATATTAAATTACTCACAATAATATAGTACAGTGAGTTGCTTACTATGAAACATTCCAATAAAAATTAAATAAGGTACTTTCTTATTGGCACTTCCAAGGTACATAAACCAGTGTTTTGGTTTTTTTTAACAGAAACCTGATTTGAGGCACAGGAAAACTTTTTAAAGAAGAGTTAAAACACACACTTAGAATATCTGAGAACAAGATAGGACATGTAAACAAATAAGATACTACAAAATTAAAGCATCATACATGATTGTATAACAGTGGTTGCAGGTAGAAAATATCATGCTTAAGAATGATATAATTTCATTATAATTAAATAGTTTTCCTTCTTTAGTGGACTATCTCAGGGATGTTAAGAGTTTTTCAGGAACTGTTTAGAATGACTGTCTCTCTCTCAACACATTTTCAAATAAATTGCAGCCAATTTATATACTAAATTCATATGCAAAGGGGTCTGCTTTTGTTTTCTACATCTTTTAAATCTTTATTAAAAAAATGCTTACAATGTCAACTATATATTTTTGCTGAAATATAGGCAAGCTATTACCCTTATAAACTTGGAAATATATTAATTGATTATTAAAAATGTAGAAAATTAAAGTGACTCAGTATTCTTTTATCAATAAATATTTATTGAGAAACTACTATGCTCCAGACAGTATCTCAGGTAGCAAAGTATTTCAGTTATAAACAGCCACCATTTTAGACCATACAGAGTATATATTCTAACTGGGTAAGATAGATATATTTTTAAAAGCAAAACATAATAAATAAGTAATTGCATTTATGTTATAATATGGCAAATACTGAAGATGAAAGAAACAAAATTAAGGGTTTTTTTAGGGGAGGTAGAGCTTACATAATTTTTAATCTTTAGTCTTATTTCATTGATTCATGTACTGACCTAGATTAAAGTTAAAAAAAGTATAACTATGCTGTGTTTTATTATGCTTTACTATATAGTTCTGAGAACAGTATTCAGTGATCAACATAAAACAAATTATCATTATATCTCTAATCATTTATAATATTTGGCAGCTATTGTAAACATTTAAGGTAGAGAGCTGTTAAAAGACAATTATCTATTCTTATATATTTGAAAAATAAATATGTAAATAAGTAAACAAAGAAAAAAATCATAGAAGTGATAATATTGTTCCATAAAAAAAATACTCTTGAGTTTATATGATAAGGAATAATTGACAGATTAGGTGGTCATGGATGGCCCCCACCAAGTGAATGAAATGGGAGATAATAAGGGATGAGATCATCGAGAAAAATAGGATCAGAATATGGCAAGGAGGTAATGTCATAACCAAATTTATGTTTTAAAAATACTACTTTGCTATGAAAAGAATAGACGCTTAAGAATATTGAAGGCCACTAAAACTACAAGGCAAAATGTGATAGTGGTTTGGGTTAGGTAGAAGGTGGAAGGATAGGAGAAGTAATTAAATAGGTGTTGTGATCTGGAGACAGAACCCATAGGACTTGCTACTCTGGCAAGTCACTGAAAGCAAGCAATCAATTAAGATCTCTTGGTGACTGACCCAAGCAACAGAAGGCTGACTTTTACTGCCCAGTGGGAAATATTGAGATAGAAGTGCAGAATTAGAGGGGATGGGTATGAAATAAAATTGTTTTATCTTGATTAAGTTTTTTAGGTTAGTAGATGCCCATGTCAACAGATCAAGAAGAGATTTGCTCATGAACCTGGGTTTCTGGGAAGAAAGCCTGTCTGGAACCTCCTGCCAAAACCAGTTTTCTAAATTTCTCTCTACAAAAGTAAGAAAGAAATTTCTTTTAGAAGTTATATATCACCATAATTACAACTTCCATAACTACACAGTCTGTGGAAAAACTTGGGCAAGAGACATTTCCTGGGAGATGATAATCAAAGCTCTTTTAAATTGGAACCGCATGGTGGAACTAAAGAAAGTGATTTTACAACCCGTAATTATCCTTACAGCACATATTGTTTCAGAATATAAATAAATTGAGTTGTTTACACAAATGCAAGCATATATTTGTAGGGTCTTTAACAGTTACATGATTTCTTTTATTAATTTTAATAATTGTTCACTTTTCTTGCAAGAATAAATAAGATCTTAACTGAGAATATTAAGTAAGTATTATCAAGCCCAGTGGAGAACTGAAATACTAGCATAGGCAATACCTCATTGACCCCAGACGCTTATGGTAAAATCCTTTTTCCTTTCTTCCCTTCCTCCCTCCGTCCCTCCTCCCTGCCTCCCTCCCTTCCTTCCTTCCTTCCTTCCTTCCTTCCTTCCTTCCTTCCTTCCTTCCTTCCCTTCTCTTCCTCTTCCTTTTCCTCCCTCTCTCCCTCCTTTTCTTTCTTTCTTAGAGAGTATTTAATTTTAAGATTATCTAAAATAATTTGTGTTCAGAATATGTGTTCACTATTCAGGGAGTAAAAATCACGTATACTGCCGTGATTATTTTCCCTAATTAATTGAATTATTTCACATTCTGTAGATTTCTCACTTTATGTATTTTAACTCAGGCCAAAATACTTTTGAACATGTCTTTATCTTATTGCATATTTCTTTTATCTTATTTTTGTTTGTGTGAAAAATCTCATTGCTGCCTATTTTCAAAGAATTAGTGGCTGTGTAACGCTACTGATGTTATACAAAATCAACACATGAACTGTGGAATATATATATAGAATCACAGTCACAAATTTTATTAATGATACTACTTGCCTGAAAAGTGAAAAGTACATTTTTTAGATGAGTTATAATTTATAAAGTGTTTCACTTAAGGCTCAGAAATTGTGTAAATTGTAAATCTCAAAGGGAGTGAATAATGATATAAAACAAATTAGGAAGAAACTGTTTAACCTATTTAAGTCCTTTAATCTCACTGTCACCAAAGGGACATTTATTATCATTCATTAATGATTCCGAAAAGATTTTGATGGTAATGCCCTTAACCACAGTACTTACTTTGAATACAGAGATAATGAAACATCTTAAAGATTCTTTTGGATCATTGCAGCCAATACTTGCTCCAGCATCTTCTCTTGGCATGTAGCTGGACCATTCACTTCCATCCATTCCTGTTCTTTGAAATGTACATTTTTGCAATATTATATATTTGTATATTTCAGTACTTTAAACCTATTGTGATGATCTTTGAAGAATCAGAGTCAAACAAAATTTTAGTATTTATAAGGTTGGATGAGTATAGTCATTTTTCAGTTAATCTTTTATTCTGCCTTCCTTAATAGCCTACTTCTGTGTTTTCTTTCCCTTCCCATAGATAGTAGAAACTTTAGGGCAATTCAGCAGCATAGGGAAAGGAAATTTCATTTTTTTGTTCTTTGTTTTTACATTTCCTACTTGATTTATTTTTAGTCTGATCCTCATGGGCCTAAAAGTCTTATCATGGATTTTTGTGCATGACATGACCATGAGAAATGGTATGTGGTAAATACAAGTTTATTTCTCCCTTATTTAAAACCAGACATGACTTCTATGGTCCAATTTTCCTGGGTAAAAAAGCAGCTAATAGTTTACTATTCATGAAATTATTCTCTTTTTGGAAACTTAACATAATAAATTTCTGTTAAATAAATGGCTTAAGTCTCAATGGAATATAATATTTTTAAAGGTATATTTAAGCTAGACAAAGGTTATAAAGTTATTTTAATTTATGTTATTTACTACATGGAAATTTATTGGCAATGTTCTATAGCAAACCTACTAAAACCTTTCCCCGAAACAATATAAATAAAAATAAAATGTTATATGAAACTTTGATTAATACTAGAAAAACATATTTTTCAAAGAGTGACTTGATCAGACTCAATAGAGGCCTAGTAGTTACAAACTTATCATATATATGAGCTTTCAAAAATCTTCTATAGGTTAGGCTGGGGTTATAGCTCAGCTGGTAGGGTGTTTTCCTTGCATGTACAAGGCCCTGGGTTCAATCCCCAGTACCATATACAACACACACCCCTTTTATAGAAACAGACTTATATATAAAGTGTTATTTTTTAAAACAAAAATAACGAATCACTTCTTTATTAAGAAACTTGTGCTTGCTTTCTGCTTCTCAGAGTCAAACTTGAGATAAGTACACATGGATTTCATTTTTAACTGAAATGAGACAATTCCTATCCTTATTCTTTATAGTTGTCTGGTTAAGAATAAACTTTCTCACACTTGGAGGAGTCACAAACTGCAGGAGAATTTTCGATGCTTTTCTATGGCAATACCAATGGCAAGTTACTCTTTCACATCAATAGAAAAACTTCCATTGGAAAAATTTGAAAATCTCATCTTATACCTATGATTAATGGACTCACTAAGTTCTTCCTCTTTTTTCAAAGTCAAGTTCCTAGACTGAGAGGATTTGAACAGAGGGTTATTACTTCATCATGCACTTATAATGAAAGGAGGTCATTCAGGAGAGACTCTTAAGTTTTGTACTGTGGTTCTTCCAGGTGGTTTTCAATAAGACTTGAGATCTGCTGATGTCTTTCATCACTAAGAAGACCAAAGGGCAGTGGAAACATTTCAAGATTTCCTTTGCCACATGATTATTCAAAAATTCCATTTTATCATTTGAAGTCAAAATATCTTCTGATGGGCCTTACAGAGACTTGTTCAACTAATTCATATGATAAAAAATATGTATTAAGCAGAAGTGTTTCTATAACTATTCATCTTCAAATACTCAGCAAAGTCTGTAATTTATTCTTCAACTTAAACATACTATTAAGAATTCTTTCTCTGTTAACCCATTAGTTTTCTAAATGTACCAGGTCAGTTATAAAGTCCCTCCATGTTTTCAGAGTTGTTTTAAAATTTTTACAGTAAGTAGATATCATTTAATACAGCTTTTTGTATCATCTGGAATTGTTTTTCCAAATTTTATTTCCCAGAATTTTCTGACTCCTGTTTATTTCGGTGAACAAATCAGTGTATGGAGACTTCATTTGAGAGTATGGTGAAACCTGTCATGAAGCCAACTGTTGAAGGTGTGTGCCATCAATACCAATGTCAGAGCAGTTTCTCTAGGATACATTTTTTATTTAAAAAAATTTTATGCATTGCCCTTTATGCATTGTTTTACACAGTTCTCTGCAGCAGAAAAACTTTTCTTGAATTTCAATGTAATTCTCACATCTTACATATGTTACAGTGTGACATTTATTGGTGAAGTCTGTTGACTCATCAACCTGGTGAAAGAAGCTGTTGTTTTCCAGGTTGTTACATGCAACGATATGGTATGAAGCACCATCGATATCTCATTTTATTTACTATTTGAATGTGGCTAATTTTATCAGAGTGCATCTTGCAGCATTTTACATCAATAATACATGCTGACATTATTAGTTTTCTTTGTGAAAGTTTTACTGTTTAGTAAAATTTTTCCCCAGCCTTTCAAAACTAGACTTTTATTCTATTTGCTTTGGGATTCCAATGGTTATTTAAAACAATCAAAATTTTTCCTTATGAAATGGATATGAGTTTGGTGAAACCATTAGTGTATTTGCAAATTTTTTCCATAGACAATGCTCAATTAAATGAGAAGACTTGATTTATCAAACCACTTCAAACACACTAAAAAATTACTTTCATTGTTCAAACAGGTGACTTTGTGTCCCGTACTCTACCACTGCAGTAAAATGTCACATAAGATTTTAAGCTTTCATCATTACCTCATCAAAATTTCTTTAAAACTTACACCTGGAATTCTCTTCTATCTTGTCCTCAAAAATCACCACACTGAACCTCAGATATGTTTGTAAAATACAAATTCTAATGAAATGTAGGGTGAAAGGGCATAATAAGTCAACAAAAAAATTGCAAAACATGCACAATTTTCAAAATATAATTTATTTCCAAATCACATCATCCACATTTTGTAACATTTGCCATAACAGTAAAGCAGTGGAGGAAGGTGGGGTAGAAAGGGTTAAGATGGGGTAGAAAGGGGTAAGCACTAAATATTTTCTTCCTTAGAATACATTTTTCTTCTGGGTCTCCAACCTACAAACCCTCTCTTGCCTTTTGCAACTTAGTGAAAATCAAATACATTGATGTCTTGTTCCTGCTATTATGATGTACATTAGGAATGGAGGTAGACAGAAATTTTCTAGATAGAACACCAAGCATTCTGTGTATTGTTAAAGGAAAGATTATGCTACAATGAAGGAAACTTCTCTATTTTGCTATCAATTATTTTTTGGTTTGCACTACTATTTTCAATAAGATGGAATTAGAATGTCCAAAAGGCCCTCTTGGGACTATATAAGAAAGCTACACCAGAAGGCCAGGAAAATGAATTTGACTGTTGGCTCTTTCTTTATCTATATTTTAATTCTCTTATTCAGAAACCTGGTAGGTAAAATGCTAAGGGAATTTTAAGTTCTGAGATTTTATAAGTGGTGCCCTTTGTCTCAAGAGGATGCATAAATGTATTAACGGGAACAAATTTCTCCCTTTTTCATAAACTTAAGCTTTGGGAAACATCCCACTTTATGCTACACTGGAAAGTACCACTTCATCTTCCTTGCTCCTTAGAAATGAGCAAGCGGTTCCTTCCAAACAGTGGCATGCTGTCTGAAGAAATAAATGCTTTGCAATTGTGTAGAGGGCAAGGGTTGTAGGATAATTATCGTGGAAAATTTAGGATGACTATGGTGATAAAATACTTGACATTGCTTCTTCTCACTACTGCTCTGACTTAGGTTCCAGATTCTCTATTTTCACATCCTGGGAGAGATGTGGGAAAAATCTTGCTTGAAATATGCCTTTTACAGAGTACTCAGCATGTGCATCTAGAGCGGCCCAGTCACATCTTGATCCTCCTGCAGTACCTCAGACCCTGTGACTGCGCAGGCAGCATCTGCTCCACCCCCGCACACTTTGTTATTGATGGGGAGCCAAACAAGTGGTGCCTTCTCTTCACACAACAGAAGGTAAGCTCTTGGCACTCAGATGTTAAATAATGTCATTGCAAATTGTGTTATGTTTGAAAAGGAGTTAAAAAATAAACTCCATACCATTTGGAAGAGTTGTTTTTAAAGGATATGATATGATGAAAATAAATATCTACCAATCTCAAGTCTCCCCTGGGGGTAGTAATCAAAAAAGTAGGAACTTTAAAGTTAAAATTCAAGCTAAAAACTTACTTTTTAAAAAGAGCACCAATTCACTCAGACTTGCCCTTTAAAAACATTCGATTATTTATATTCATTGACATGAATGAAAGTTGGAATGTCACCTCATATATTTCACTCTAGCTCTAAAATTATATCTAACTTTTAAAATTAAGATTTTCATAGTTGAACTTGGAGAATATTCTAACACGTTCATGAACAGTGGCTCCACAGAGGTCAAGCAATAATAAATGTAAGGTCGTGTGTGCTTTGATATTAATTTGTCTAATTGTTAGTAGAACTGCCATTGAAAGTTACAGTCTTATAATAAAATTAGTGCCAATAATTATCTTAATATAAGCGTAGGTATGAGAAGGTTAACCAAAGGATAAGGCTTATAGAATAGCAGTAAAGAAAAGAAACTTTCTTGTCAGCTGGGTTTGAATTCCAGCTCCATTTCTTGCTTGCTGCTCAAATTATAATTTTCTCATCCTCAATTTCTCCTCTGAGAACTAATTAAATTCTTCTCCCCTTGGGTAGTTTGTGAATTACATCACAAACATATCTAAAAGAGTTATCACTCTGACTTACACATAAAGAGTGTAGGAGGCTCTTTATCTACTGTTCCAGGTTGCTAAGCTCTGTCAGGTAGGTATTTGGAGCTCATGGGTTCAGAGGTCATAGTCCACAGATGGTTTACACCATTGCTCTGGGCCTGAGATGAGGCAGAACTGGAAGGGCGTGGCAGAGGAAAGTACATTGGGACATGACAACAGGATGCAGAGAGTTTCTCTCCCCAGGAACAAAATATGAACCCTAAAGGCATGACCGTAATAACCCCCTGACCACACCCTACCTAAAGTTACCCTCCAATTAATCTATCAGTGGACTAATGCACTGATTAGGCAAAGACTCTCATAGCCCAATCATTTCACCTCTGAACATTCTTGCATAGTCTCACCCATAACATTTTGGGGGACACCTCATATCCAAACCAAAACACACCTCTAAAACTAGGAACCAAAATGTCTTCACTTTTTATAAGTCGTTTGTCTCAAGTATTACATTATAGTGACAGAAAACTGACAAAGACTGCAGATCAGTTGGGAAAATAAGTAAGAACACAATTGCTGGATCACTGTTCATTGTGTAGAAAGCTGTGTTTAGCTTTGTAAGAAATTTCCAAATTGTTTTTCAAGTAGTAGTGTCATTTTTCTTTCCCACCAACAGTGAATGAGTTTCTGTTGCTCAGAATTCTTGCTAGTATTTTAGTATTTGGTATCGTCAGGTTTCTTGATTTTTTTTTAATTTTAACTATTCTAACACACCATTCTAATACACGTGTACTAATATCTCATTATTGTTTTAGTTTGTTATTTAGTAATGACAAATGATGTTGAGGAATCTTTCATATATTTCTTTTCATCTGTATATATTTTTTTAATGTGGACTATTCAGATTTATGCAATTTTAAAATTGAGTTCTTTGCTTTTTTTAATCTTTGAGTTTGAAACTTTTTATATTTTATATACAGACTTCTTATCAGATATATATTTTCCAAATATTTTTCCTTATTAGTAACTTGTTCTTTCATTCTCTTAAAGTCTTTCATAGAACAAAAAACTTTTATTTCAATAATCTAATCTAAGTTATTAATTTTTCTTTCATGGATTGGGCCTTTGGTGTTGTACCTAAAAGAATCACTAGAACTAATGTCACATTTTTGTTCCTGTTTTCTTTTACAAGTTTTATCATTTTGTTTTGATATTTAGTTCTGTGATGTATTTTGAGTTACATTTACTGAAAGATGTCAGGTCTATTCTTTTTCCCCATTTTCATATCAACATTCAATTGGTTAATTGATTATCTTTTCTCTGTTGAATTGATTTTTTTCTCTTTCATTGGAGGTTAGTTGAGCACATTTGTCTTGGTATATTTCTTGGCTTTTTATTACTATTTATTTATCTATGTGTCTTACTTTTTTTTAATTACTACTATACTTTTTTGAGTCTGTAGCTTTATAGTAAATCATTCACCATTTCAAGATGGCCATAACCTATCATCAAACTAAGCACAAAGACCATCTAGCCATAGCCTGTGTAATTGTGCAAGTGGTCCTTTCAAGAAGCAGGCCCTGACTTTTCAGTTGCATAACTTCCTTTTTTACCACAAATAGATGTGTGTTTTCTACTGTCAGCTTCCCAGTCTCTATCTAATTCTTACCTCTTTATTTCCAAATATTTTCAAACCTTTTCTATTTTAAAACAAAGAGCAGCTTTCAATATTTTCTGAAAGGTCCTGAATTGCTCTCTTATTACCTTATTTTTCACTTTTTCATTGGGAAAAAAAAAAAAAAAACCTTCAAAGAAAAATTCCCACGTAGTTCTTCTCTGTTCATTCATGACTTAAGTTACTAGCTACTCCCATGACTCCATTGAATCTGAGATCACAATAACCCACAAATTTATCAATCAAAATAGATATTATTCCTGTTCATCTGATGCTGTTGTCTACTCTTTATTTCTGGACATTTTCTTTCGTTGCCTTCATTGGCATCAGATCATCCTCATCTCTGTGACCTTCTCTCTCATCTTGCAACAAGGAAGATCCTTCTGAAATTGACAATCTACTGTTAACATTCAATATAAAATGTTTGCATCAATACCAAGGGCACTAAGATAAAATGTGGACAACTGTGGGTGAAATGGAAGGACTTTTGTAATTCCTACCTGGCTTGCGAAGTCTAGTTTCCAAATTCTTACTCTGTTGCCCTAAGAACTAACCTTAACACGACCTCCAACAAGAAGGTCATGGCTACTATTCAGTCTATGCCTTTATATACTTATTGTCGCCTGTAGTGGAAGATTTTTTTTTTTTTTCCTTTTAAGGACGCTTTCATTCTGTCTTCATCTTCACATGGTTCTAGATTTGGGTCAAGACTATAATCCTTTAAGAAATATCCCTGGCTTTGTTATTTCTGTTTTGTGATCTGATATTCCCCTGCATGAATCTTACTGCAGCACTGATCATATGAATTTATAGTTGCCTATAAGCACTTGGATAGCAAAGGTTTCTGAGTTTTTCTATCACTAATGTTTTCATTCAACAATCAGTTACTGAATGTTAGTTAGCAAGGTACTATATGTAATGTTAGATGCTTTAGGAATAAAAATGAAAACAACAAAACATACCATAGCTGCTGCTCTTAAAAATTGATTGTCTAGGTCCGGAATTTGGCAATTAGTAAAAGCAGTAATAATAGTAATAATAACCTAATACTATTGTAGTACTAATAATTAAGTTATTAGTACTAATTAAGTCTGTACTCTGTATTGGCAGCTAATATAGGCCATGCACTCTGTAATCCTTTGGTATGCATTATTTTTGCTGAACAAATGAGAAGACTGTTGGAGGGAGACCATGGAACCCAGGGTTTGGTTCTCACAAAATCACCTCAATGAAGGAATCTTTGCAGACTCTCCTTTTGTATGCAAATCCACATCTCAGGTCCTTCTGAAGTTTCTGCAGCTCATGACTCTATGCTTTGGACTACTCACTCTAACTTCTGGAATTTGTCATTGTCTTTGTATGTAGCAGTCTCATCTCTAGCTTCTTTCCTCTCAGTACCTGTGAATATCTCCCAAGTTCTGATGTATTGCTGCTACCAATGTTTTCTCTCTATACATAAAATCCATTCATTTTACTGCCCAGTTTTGGTTCCCATTGCTAAGCCCATACAGGAGTACAGGTTTTCCCATGTTGTCAAATACCTCACCAAGAAATCCCCAAATCCGAAAAGGCACTTTACATTTCTCTGTGGTGTCTCACAGGCTGAAGTACAGCTGTTATCTTTCTCATGCGATTTTTTTCTTTAGTTTGATTTGAGATCAATAAAGTACACAATTTATTCTGTTTCCTCCAACATTCTAGAAATTTTTACCCATTTCCAAGTTCAAGTTAAATACTTTCTCTGGCCTCACTTTGGCATAAAATACAGTATAGAAAATTGTAAGGCAGGTATCTGGGAATATATACACTAATTTTTAACTCATTCTTGGGTTTTCACATAAGTTTAGCATTTCACTATTTTACATTTAAATCCACACTTTGTCTTGACATATCTCATTCTCTGCACTTTGGATAAAAGACATAAAATTGTCATTCTTCCAAATTAAATTTATTCTTATAGGTTGCTTGTCTCCCAAATATCCCCAACCAATAGTTGTGGAAGTTTTATTCTATCTCACAACTCTCTTCTATATTGTTTTGAAGTAGGAAAAATCTCCACCTTGTTCATTTGGACTGCCTACTGTAACAAATCACTCTACTCAAGCTCGGTGAGTTTTCTCTTTCAGCATTTCTCACAAAGCTCTAGATTTTTATATTAAAGATCTTAATTTGGTTTTCCAGTTCATTATATTACTGACTAAATGTAAGTCTAAAGTGTCTTTTCTCCTTTTATAGAGGCCTAATTTGCTGACTTCATTTCCTGTGATTTGTTTTCATAAACAGGCTACCATATAAAGGTCAGCAGTGAGATTCTAATGTCCTGAAATTGAGCACATGATTATCACTTAATGTGTCTCTTTTTTTCTCTGATTCAGGGATAAAATAAACCGAGGGTGACAGTGGAATGCAAGAATATATATTACATATGGAACAAATGCATTTTCGAAGAGCTTGGAACATAAAGACTTTCGCTCTTGGAATGAATTATAGATGGTGTGAGCATCACCATTGTACCACTTCTTTCAGACATAAGCTATAGGTATTTCTTATTAAAAAGCAGTATTTTAAAATTTAAAAAAATAAGAGAAGTGGAAGAGATGCCAAATAGAGCATTGGTCCTGCCTGTATCAGACTAGCGACATGCATTAAAGTCAGTAAAGCAGACTGCCCTGCACCATTGTGCCATTATACTTAAGTCCTGGTCCAGAGGGACCATGGCTGAGAATTAAAGTGCCGTCTATTTTCAGTGACTGTTGATTACTTTGCTGCTCTGTTGAGGACTTCCAATTACAATGTCAGCTAGCAGGAACACTCCAATTCACTGGGCCCTGCCTTAAGGCCTGTCTGGTTCTCTCAACAAGCTAGTAAATAGATATTCCCTAATATGGCTTTAGGCCGCTATTGCTCTCCAATAGATTTAAGCCAAACACATAGAACCTGGGAGTACAGGACCTATGTCAGTTGTCAAGGAAAATTTATATTACTCCAGCTTGATTTTTAAAAAAACCCAAAAAGGTCAATAGAAATGCAAAGACTCTTTAACATATAAAAATCTGGAATTATACCAATAATAGTATTACACTTTTAAATTTACTTCTGTGTTTTCCTTTACTTGATTTCCCCAAAGGATATTACAGACTGGAACAGATTAACTGCTGAGCTGAATTCCTCTCACATAAATCTTACTACTATTGTATCTCAAAATACACTTTACCCTTCAGCAACCATATTTTTTTCTTCTTTACATATTCTGCCTAGGTTATTACTACATTCACACCCATTTCTTTTTTATACTTGATGATTTCCCTAGCTCCTCCCCCCCTTTGTTTCTGGAATTTTTTTGACATTTATTACATGGCATAAAACATCTAAGTCAGAGATGACTCGGATCCTCTTTCAGTTAAGGGACAGTATTGAGGGGCTGGGGATGTGGCTCAAGCGGTAGCATGCTCGCCTGGCATGCGTGCGGCCCGGGTTTGATCCTCAGCATCACATACCAACAAAGATATTGTGTCCGCCGAGAACTAAAAAATAAATATTAAAAATTCTCTCTCTCTCTCTCTCCTCTCTCACTCTCTCTTTTAAAAAAAGGGACAGTATTGAATGTGCTTATTTTTTTTTTAATTTAACTAAAAGCAATCCTAGTTACAGGTACTATTCTAATAAGCATTTTGCCTTATTCACTTATTTAACTCTCATATAATTTTTTGAGAAGTTACTGTTACCGCACGTTACAGATGAGAACAGAGACAGAATAAGTGTCTCACAACTTATTCTCACAGAATAAGTCCACACAACTAGAAGGTGGCAGAGGTAGAATTGAAAGCCTGCTAGTCTATCATCAGAATTCTTGCTCAGAGCCACAATATGAAGTTAGTAGTTGACTAGCAATGATGTCTATATACATAGAAGACCAGTGCATAAATATTAAGCCTCCTCCCATTTTTTTCCTTCTGGTCTTTTGGAATGATGTCTTCCTTCACCTACTTCACTAGGCAAATATTTAGTGAGTACCTATTATAGACCAAGTCCTCTTCCCCATCCCAGGGATGATGTCAATGACTAAGGCAAATGTGGTTATTACTTATTATACCAAACTTGTAATATTTCAAGTATCAGGAATGGCACTCATGGGTGATGTCTTCTTCTCTTAGTAGTTTACTCACAGTTCAGAAACTTAGAATACAAACTGTGTGCAAAAAAATGGGTGAGTTACTTGTATTTTCTATGTCTCAGTTTCTACACAGGTAAGATAAGGAGGATAATAGTGCCTACCTCTTAGAGGCCTGGGTTCATGAATGAGTTAATTTTTCTAAAGCAACTAGAATCATGCCTGGAATCTTTTAATGCTCCATTGCTCTATCACTGCTCATTCTTCTTCCCCCACCAGCAAGGACTGCTCATATATGATTCCCTCAGTAATTATTTGTTAAATAGAGAGACACAAAAAAGAGGTGCTACTCCTAAGACTGCTAAAGATAATGTTATTCTTTGAAAGCTTTCTGCTTGACTAATTTGCTTTGATTTTTATTTCCTTTAGCACATAATGCTGAGCACAGTCCTTGCATTTGCCAAGGTCTGCCTTTGGCCTCTAAAATGTGATCTTTTATCATTAGTCAACTAATGAATATGAGTTCAGTCATTGCTGGAGAATCTCGAACTTATAAAGGAAAAGGTTATTCTTTTCATTGTAACAAACCTATTTATATGAGAACAGACCATTATGTCTTTGGTATAAAGTCTGTGATTTTTGAATAGTTTCTTGAATTTGATATTCTTTTTTCTTTCCTTTAAACAAACCATTATCTGACTCTTACTCATTATTCATTCTGTTTGATACAGTATTCTTTTCATTATTTTCCCCCTAATGTCCAAGACAACACACTTTAAGACTTGTCTTTTCCTATAAGCAAGATCACATTGTCCTTGTAAAAAAAAATTTATAGGGACATATTTAAAGTTGACTTAAACTAGTTAATTTTACAAATTCTCCAAAGTTGGAAGAACTCACTATAAAAATTTACCCAAAATACATCTAGAAATGTTCATTGCAAGATAAGCTCTCAAGGGGGTTCATCTGCATTTATATGGAACCAAGAAGTAGAGCTGAGCTAATGTTTAGTCTTCTATGACCCTATTATAATTTTACATTGAATGTGAAGCAAAATATGAATCACCTGATAAATGTGAAAATTTAAAAAAAAGCATTTATAATTCAGCAGAAAAAATATTTTGGCAGATTACAACCTGAGCATACTCATTTAATCCAACTTTCATTGAACATCTCCTAGACACCCTGCCAGATATGTGCTAGTAGGTGATGAGATTAAAAATAATGATTATATACCTTCCACTCTAAAAGAGCTGTCTGAATAGTTGAGGGAGGTGGACATGCAAATTGATTTTCTTTTTACTGAGGAATTGATAGGCACAGAAATGTGCACAAAATTCTATAGAAACACTCAATCAGCCCAGTGGGGAGATATAGATCAAGAGTACTTCTTGGAAGAGGTATTTCCAAAGTCAACTCTCATAGAATGACAATGTTTAGTTATACCAAAGATAGAATAAAAGCATTCCAGGTACAGAAATAATAGGAGCAAAGACAAGGAAGTGAGAACCAGCATAATGCATCTACAGAATTGCAAGTGGTCTGTGTTGCTGGAGTATACAATGAATGATGAAGTGGCATGAGCGGAGCTTGAATACACAGGCAGGGGTTAAATTAGAGCTAATTTTTGGTTGTTTTACCCATCCTATAAAGGAGATTATTATGGTTTGGATATGAGGTGTGCCCCCAAAACTCATGTGTGAGACAATGCAAGAAGGTTTGGAGGATAAATTATTGGTTTATGGCCTTAAATCAATCAGTGAATTAATCCTTAGTGGGATTAACTGAGTGGTAACTGGAGGCAGGTGGGTTGTAGAGGAAGTAGTTCATTGGAGATGTAGCTATGGGGTATATATTTTAAATCTGGAGAGGAGTCTCTCTTTCTCTGCTTCCTGATCATCATGTGAGCTGCTTCCCTCTGCCACACTCTTCTGCTGTGATATTCAGCCTCAGCTCTGAGGAATGGATCTGGCCTTCTATGGACTAAGACCTCTGAAACTCTGAGTCCCTAAATAAACCTTTCCTCCTCTTCAGTTGTTTTGGTTGGGTCTTTCCATAGCAGAACTAGAAAAAGCTGACTAAAACAGAGATTTAAAACCTGACTTGGTCACATTTACTTACCTGTATAATTATGGTACTACTAGAGTAATAAGTTTTAAACCCGGCTTGGTCAGATTTGCATTAAAATAGATTACTACATGAATTATATGAAGACTGCTTTTGAGAAAATCAAAACTGGATGTAGGTACAGGACCAATAGGAATCTTAAGCTGCAAAAGATGGTAAAAGCTTGACACCATGCTGTGTAGTAAAGCTGGAGGAGGAGAATTTTGCAAGATAAATTTATATGAGCTGGGATCAGGAGGACTCCATGCTTGTTTAGATTTGGGATGAGTCAAAGATGACTCTAGTCAAGATTTATCATTTAAGTGGTTAACTGAATAATAAAAAAAATATGAAATATGCTGTGACTCCCTTTTAAGTCATGTATACATAGGGTGTCAATGTAAACACTATTCACTAAAACAAAACAAAACAACAAGGCTTATTTCATAATAAGCAGAAAATCATTAGAGAATAGCCTCTCTTGGCTGTAAAATAAGTGAAAATCGACAAATGAAGTTCTCTCTGAATAAAGGGAAATGGAAGAAAAATTAGTCATTTTGTACAAATGAATATGAATATATCCTTGGATAATTGAAGTTAAAACATGGATTAGGTGGATATTTTCACACTTAACTATTTTATTAATGCCACACTTGGCAAAGGAAACAAGAACATCCAAATTGATTTTCTTTATTTCTTTCTTGTTTCTATATTCCTGCCATATTGACAAGCCATGGAAAACCAAAAAACATGCAGAATTTTGCTCCAATTTCATTATGACTGCAGTGACCTAGCCTGGGGGTTTGTTTACTATTGTTGGTGTTGGGTTTCTGCTGATGCTAGAAAGCTGTCTGACTTAGAGGTTGTTTTAGTTAAGGATTCCAGCTGTGCATTCCACTGATGAAGGAAAAATTAAGAGACTCTATTTCTTTTAATTTTTTAAAAAAATTTTAATTTGTTATATGTGACTGCAGAATGCATTACAATTTATATTACACATATGAATACCTCTGGTTGTACACAAAGTAGAGTCACATCCTTCGTGTCTTCATACATGTACTTAGGGTAATGATGACCATCACATTCCACCATCTTTCCTACCCATATGTCCCCTCCCTTGCTCACTCTCCCTTTTTCCCCTTTGCCTTATCTAGAGTTCATTTAATCCTCCCATTCCCCATGCCCACCCCAAGCATATTATGAATCAACATCCTTAAATCAGATATCACATTGGGCATATGGCTTTTTGGGATTGGCTAATTTCACTTAGCATTATATTCTCCAGCTCCATCCATTTACCTGCAAATTCCATGATTTCCTTCTTTTTTTAATGCTGAATAATATTCCATTGTGTATATACACATTGTGTATATACATTTTCTTTATTAATTCATGTACTGAATAGCATCTACGTTGGTTCCACAGTTTAGCTATTGTGAATTGTGCTGCTATAAACATTGATGTGGCTGTGTCCCTGTAGTATGCTGTTTTTAAGTCCTTTGGGTATAGACCAAGGGCAGGGATAGCTGAGTCAAATGGTGGTTCCATTCCCAGTTTTCCAAGTATTCTCCATACTGCTTTCCATATTGGCTGCACCAATTTGCAGTCTCACCAGCAATGTATGAGTGTGCCTTTTCCCCCACATCCTCACCAACACTTATTGTTGCTTGTATTCTTAATAGCTGCTATTCTGACTGGAGTGAGATAAAATCTTAGAGTAGTTTTGATTTGCATTTCTCTAATTGCTAGAGATGTCTAACATTTTTTCATATTTGTTGGTTGATTGTATATCTTCTGGGAACTATATGTTCAGTTTCTTTGCCCATTTATTGATTTTTTTTGGTGTTAAGATTTTTGAGTTCTTTATATATCCTAGAGATTAGTGCTCTATCTGACATGCATGTGGTAAGAATTTGTTCCCAATTAGTAGGCTCTCTAATCACCTCACCAATTGTTTCTTTTAGCTGAGAAGAAGCGTTTTAGTTTGAATCTATTTCATTTATTGATTCTTAATATTAATTTTTGCATTAAATGAGTCTTATTAAGGAAGTTAAGGCCTAATCTGACATGATGGAGATTTGGGCCTACTTGTTTTTCTAATAGACACAGTGTCTCTGGTTTTAATCTCACCTATCATTGATACTGATTTCATTTATTCCTTATGAACTCCAGTAGTATCTTAATTATGCAGATAAGTAACTCGAAGCCAGAGACACTGTAGGACAAGCAGTAAAGGAAAGGGAATGTGACATAAAATCCTTGGGAAATGAGTGCAGATGTCCTTCTAATACTGCCTCTGATAACCTTGACTGTTGTTCCTTGGGTACAGAGAACATAATAACAACAATAACAACAACAAACCAAAATCTCTATCTTCAGTCACATTGTATTTGTAATAACTTAGCAGTCTTTTCAGCCCTGTTCTTTAAAATAAATACATATGTTTAGAATTAGCAGAAAACAAATTATACTTACCATGTGCCTTACACATGACTTAGGAAGGGCAAGTAACAAAGTCTTTGGAGTTAAATGGAATTGGTCTTGATTACAGCTTCTCTTTCCTAGCTGTAGAGCTTCATGCCATCACAGTCTCTGAGCTGGAGTCTCCTCCTCATAAGCTTAAGGTTTTTCAAAGAGTACATACGTTGGGGCTAGGGATGTAACTCAGTGGCACAGGGCTTGCCTCATTGCATAAGGCCCTGGGTTTCACCCCTAGCACTGCAACAAAACAAAACAAAACAAACAAACAAACAAAAAAACAAAAAAACAAGCAAAAAAACACATATACACATACATAAATATAATATAATTAACATATTATGTAATGCTGCATAAAATAGGAAGCATAAACTCCTTTATGCCATTTGCCTGGGTTATTTCACCTATGGGTCTATGAAATAATCCAATAAAGTATCTTTAACACTTAGATTTAAACATTGAAATAATCAAGAGATTAAAAATAGTTAAAATATTATGTTATCAAAATGAAAGAGAATCAAAATTAACATTTTAAATTAATTTCTCAAAAGTATATTCTTTCTACTATATCATTTATTAGAATCTTTATTAAAATTAGTACATCATATTTATGAAATTTTACTTGAGTCAAAATTTGGCTTAAATTTTTGTGTATACAATTTAAATTCTAAAAACAATCTTTTGAGGGAAGTAGGATTTTTGTTCCTGTTTTATAGGTGGGAGAAATGATGGTTCAGGAATTAGTGAACCTACCCAAGTCACAAGTTAAGATAGTAGTGGGCAATTCAGGACTCTAAATATACTATTCAATAGATGCATGTTTTAAAACAGATATATTCTGTGCTCAATTTATTTTGTCAAATCATATTCAAGACTAGTAAACCCTTTAAAAATTAAAATTGAAAATTGTTCTGAGCTTTGGGCCAACTTGAGGAGAAAATGACAAGAAAACACTTGATATTACTGTATGGGGCAATTTCAGACTGCTTAGTTTAAGGTAGATACTCTGCTTCCTTCATCCTCAAACTCAGAAGCAATCTTCTCTCACACAGAAGGCAAATACTTAATCTGCACCAGCTACAGTGATGAGACATTTCAACTTTTATTTTAAATTTGTGTTCAACAGGCCTAATTGCAATATATTTGACAGTGTCTGGAGTTAAAAAAAAAGTTTGAGTTAATAATAAATGTACAAAATCATTCTGGAGCATGCATTTTTAATTGACCTCATATACATTATGCTTTGTTAAGTGTTTATATAACCTGAGAATTTCAGAAAACTTTGTGACTCAGTATCAACAACTAATCCCAAAATATTGATGAGTAACATTCAAGAGACAATTATTAGTCACTCAAGTGACTCATGAGATTCTAAAAGTTTAAGAACAAAAAGTCATTAAAAGTTGGTCATCCTAACTCAACACCATGACTTTTAAAATAAGCAGAAAAAGACCCAGAAATATAAAATGAATTTTCCTAAATCCCAGATCTAGATAGAGATGAAACAAGAAGCTTATTTATCATTATATGCAACCTTATGTCTGTCAAAATAGATATTTCTTGAATTAAATTGGCTTTAGCTGAGTTTTTATACCTTTTCAACCTTTCCATTATATATTTTTTTGTTTCTTTTCTCAACTTTTTATATTTCTTTCATCTAACATTATACACTGAAGTGTACTAGTTAAAGTCTATATTAAATTCAGAAAATTAGTGAAACCAATTATATATGTATTAGTTATATATGTATAACTAGTTATATAGATTTTTATCGCATTGCATATATAGAAGAGAGAGTTACATATATGCACATACATAGAATATATATATATATGCACAAAAAAGAACATTTAATTATTGTTTCTACAGTATATTAAACTTTTGGATTAAGTGAATATTGTTAACATAAAAGTAGAAATTCAAAATGAAAGAAGAGGAGAAAAAGGAGAAATGCTAATCTACTGCTTCCTACCAAATTGTATGTGTGGGGGGGAGGGGAATCTTCCTTTTATTTTACTAATTACAACCATCACTACAAACCAAGTATTTTCAGAAAGATTACAGAATGTTGATAGATACAATCTAGGCCTTGAAGGTTAGAATTAAGCCTTCTTGAGAAATACCAAACATCTTAACAAAAAAATACTATGTCTGTGGTTAGTAAGTTGAGTTAAGCTGGTGTTTTAACCAAAGGTAATTTAGTTACTGAAAAACCCAAATTGCCTTGTTAGGAAGCACCCCTACTTGGAAGGTAGAACAGAGTTCTGACTTTCCCCAGGAACAAAGATATAAAAAATTCCTTTGATTTCATGTATTAAACAATGTTTCTTGATATTACTAGCTCCATAAACCTAATATAAATAAATATATATATGAAGATTGGTGAACCTTTTCTTAATATTGTATTTGAGTTCATTAAGGACACAATAGACTCATCTCTAGTCCTCACTTAACCTCTCCCACAGTTGTAAGAGCTTAGATTCATAGAGACACTGAAACTGGTTATTGTGATTATTTGAAAAAAAAATTCTAATTTTTCAATAGATTGTCAAATAACTGTATCATTTGAAAGTTTCCAGCTTTAAGTGTATGTAAGCCACTGGTCAGCTATGACAATTTTTTCTTTTTATTTGGAATCTGAATATTAAAAACATACCCTTTGCACTTCACCTGTAAGGTCTGAACCTGCATAATCAAAATACATTGATTCTACCCTCTCCAGATTCCAACACCAATCTTTGTTACAGGCATGTAGCCAATGCTTTTGTGCTAATATTAACTTAGTTTTAGGAGTATAGTTCAGCTGTAGAGTGCTTCAGGCCCTGGATTCGATCCCTAACACTGAAAATAAAAGAAACTTGTTTTTGGTCTCATAACATTATTGCTCTTCTTATCTAATTTCTCAATTTTTTCCTTAATTTATTTCCCCCAAACTGTAAGAATGTATTATGTGCTACAGAGACTACAAAGAACAAATATGTGATATGCATGTTGCTCTTCCTATCACTGGGGACCAAAATAGACATCTTTAATCAGTCATGCGACTTTTGCTGATATGATCTAGATCTTTCTCAACACACTCCCAAGGTAACTACTATCTGGGAGTTGGCTTACAAACTGAAACCTTTACAAAACCTATTAAGATTAAGCACCCTGACTACAAAGTATACTGAGAAAGACTGACCCCAAAACGATATAGTATTATGGTTATTGTTATTATAGATTCAATCATAAAGTAGTAAAACATAATCAAAGGAGTAGAGATGAGATTAACAAAGAGTCTTAGATGACATAAAGCCTGAATGTAGTGTAGAAGGACAGGTAAGAATGGACCACCACGTAAAGAGGAGTTGCGTGAAAGGCATTCTATTACAGCAGCGACAATTTATGCACAACCAGTTAGCCCTGCAAGATCTTGGCTTCTGTGGAGAATACCAGCCCTCTTAAGGGTGGATGGCGACAAGGATTTGTGAGGGATTCAAGGTGTCTGCAGCTCCTGAAAGCCACACAAAGAATCTGGAATCTCATCCTAAATGCAGTGGGAAGCCATAGATCAGTTAATGATAGGGCATTTCACCTACAGAAGGACCACTTTGCAGCTGTGTAAAGGACAGATTAGAAGGTGAAGTGGGAGAAAGGGAAGACTTCAGAAGGTTTTTGTGTGATTTAATAATTGAATGATAATTGAATAATAAATAATATTGAATAATAAAGAGTTTTTAAGTTCTAATGGGTAGAACACTATATCTCATAAGCTATGGAGAAATAGAAGACAATTCTGGTGTGAGTTTTATGACTGTAGCTTGGAGATTTATTTCTGTTCCCAAATTTCAAGCTTCCTTGTACTGGTTTCTAAGACCCTGAACTCCCATTTCCATCATAGCAGTTGCTCCCCATTTGTTAGAGCCTCAACATTTGACATATCCCCTGATCTTGGACTTAGTTTGGATCTAAGGCTAATGGCATGTAAGATCTCATTGGTCACATAATCTTCCCATTAATCTTGAATTTCCCTACAGGTACTTTTTCCCAAAATTCAAGACTTGAATCTATGGTCTTATTCTGGTGTTGCGACTCTACATCCGTGTCTTGCATAGCATGTTTGTGAAAACTTCCCATTTTGTCCTCCCTTGAATTTTTAGCTCATCCAGTTGCCACTTGTTCCTGCAGCCCTGAAAGGGACACTCCTACTAAAAAAAATGGGAAATAGCTGGTCTTCAGAATAATTTTTTATTAAAGGATAAGAATGAGACAACAGAGGCAAGCAACTACCTTGCACATTTGCAGGAACTGTATTTTACTTTTATAAGTATGGTCTGAAGAATCATAAAGCTATTATAGAGAATAATGGAGAACAGTTACCATCATCTCCTGCAGGCAAGTAACATGAGGGGGAAAAACTAAAACCTGTGGTTTCCAGAGAGGAGAATGCATCTTCTTGTGTCAATTGGACTTTCCCTGAATTATTGACCACAGCTGCAGATAATTTATTTAAAACATTGCAATGCATTTTCTAGCTATTAGCAAATACAGACTGTTTTATAACTCACTACAGGCTTTTCCAGCCAGGTCATTTCTAATTCCTCCATTTTCATGTCACCAGAATACTCTGGACAGGAGCCAGGATTTCCTAGTGCTCAGACTGCAATTACTGGGTCAGTTTTTTGGAAACACTGAAACAGTTTAAGAATACATCTTGTTTGAGGATGAAATTTAACAAAAGGATCAAGAGAAGCAAAAGCTTTTTTTTTTTTTACTGTAGTCTCTCCTATGTATAAAATGTGCTTGTCATATGCATTCAGTGTTAAGGAATCTGCTCATTCCCACAATGAGAGTGAAAGACACAGCATATATTTGAATGAGCTGGATAGGTGAGACTAAAGTGGTAGAATATGAAGCAAGAATTGACTGGAAGGTAACCTTGTACTGGTGGAAATCAGGAAATATCCAGGTCATCTCAGAGGAACAAAATGTCCTCCAAGACCCCAAAACATCCTCAAAATTATCTTCTAAAAGGCAGTGCCCTGTGTCAAACACAACACTTGACTTTAGTCAACAGGAAAATGTTCATTGATTCACCCAAGTTCATTTATCAGCAGAGTGGTCTTTAGTAGTCCTATAACCTGTTTGGGTGTTAAATTTATTACTTGCCAATTTAGGGAAATGCTGGCTACCTCTTCTGAAAAAAATACACACACACACACACACACACACACACACACACATATATATATATATATATATATATATATATATAGAGAGAGAGAGAGAGAGAGAGAGAGAGATTTCTCCTATAGAAGGACCACTTTGCAGCTGTGTAAAGGACAGATTATATATTATATATATATATATATATATAAGGAATATATATGAGGTATATATATATATATATATATATATATATATATATATATATATATAAAGCATGGAAAAGTATGATACTATTATTTTGGTGATTTTGAAGAAAAATAGGTACAGTTTAGGTCCTTAATGAATGAATGAATGAATGTTTCTAAAATATAGATTACCAGAGCTTCTGAAGTTGGCACGGCATCTGTTAGACCACAGTGTTGACAGCAACATATTTATATCTCTCAGGTCTAGTATGTGTTAGATGACCCAGAATGCCCTTTTGATCTGAAAGTTCTTAGACTCCATTCAATCAAATGGAACCAGCATCTTTGGGCAGAATATTTGGAGATTTGCATATCAAACATGTATCCCATCCCCAGATATTGTAATGAGCTTTCCGCTACTACATTGTGAGAAAAATCTCACTTGTAAATAACATTTAAAAAATTGTCCATTTTGCTATTGACTAAATGTTTGCATAACTATTTTCTAACATCTCTGAGTCCCTACTTGTTTACCTATGAATTATCTATGGTAGTATCAAAAACAAAGAAATAACAAAATAGTAAATTAAATAGCAAAAGGTTAATCTGTGCTAGGTCACGTTGGTGACAAGAAAATAGAACAAATACTTGAAGAGTTAACTCTGGTGAGTAAAATTAGAGAAAATAAAAATGTAAATGGGCTATAGAAGCCTGACAATTGGTTGACTGAGAAGCTACTTATCATAGCAATCAACTCAGTTGCCACCATTTAGTGTATGTACAGTGAGAATACTTCAGATCTCCCTCTTAATAAATGGCAAATACACACAAATATTGTTAATTATAGTCACATTGTTATATGTGAGATCCCTAGCCCTCATTCATCTTGTATGACTGAGACTTTATACCCCTTGACAAATATTACCTCATTTTCCCCATCCCTAGACTCTGGTAACTACTGTTCTACTTTTATGCTTCCATGAGTTTGACTATTTTAGATTCCATATATGGGTGAGATCACTAAGTGTTTGTCTTTCTCCATCTGGCTTATTTTGCTTAGTAGAGTGTTCTCCTCCAGATTCACTCATGTTGTCATAAACGGCAGGATTTCCTTGTTTTTAAAGACCAATTAATATTCTGTTAGGTATGACTGTAATTATTCATCTAATCTATCTCTAAATACTCCACATCTTCTTTACCTAGTCATTGTATGTTGGACATGGATATTTTTGAAAAAAAAAATTGACCCCAAACTGGCCAAATGCAAGTCAATTAATGATCATAAATTTATTAGCATGGATTTTACTAATATGATAAATTGCTATTTTTGTCTAGGATAGTGAAGATATAAAGAAAACCACACAATTGTTTTGGCTTTTATAGAGTAGTTATGTGATGAAATCATTCAAGTAGTTAAACTCCCATGTATGTATTTGTATCCTAAAGTGGATGAGATAAATGGGTAAAAGTTACTATAGTATTTACATATTTCTCTTCCTGAATGGTTATTTCAATATAAGGCTATATTTGAGTATTATGTACTTATTGTTTTGTTTAAAATTGTTTGATTTCTTTTGGAATGTTACTAATAGCATACAGTAAGAATACTGTATTTTGGTACACTGTATACTTTTGAATTACAAAGATAATGCAATTATTGTACCTTAAGTAGAAAGTTTTCAAAGACTTTTACCTCTTAATCAGAATTAATTGTAATTAAGAATTTTAATCTAATATAATTTAAATATTGGTGAGCTGTAGTGAAGTTATCATGTACTCATGAATCCTAATAGTTATGCTATTAATAAATAAAACAAAGGATATATTGATTCAAATTCTTCTTTTGAGACTAATGCTTTTAGATTAAGGTATATATCATATTTGATATTAACTGGAATTTAAAGTGGTTTAGACTAATTTTACTCTTTTAATCATCTACACGTTTTGTAACCTTTTAAAAAATAAATAAATGGAAATTTGGAAATAATACCTTGAAGAGAAATATGATTGTTTTTGTTCCCAACTAGATCCTGATGAACTCATCTGAGCGCAGTGCAATCTCTGCAGTCAATGAAAGTGATGAACGGCGATCCATTTAATGGGTCACAAAGTGGAACAAGGAAGGTCCCCTTAAGCTATAAGACTCAACTATATTGGTCCCCTGATTTTTCACTGAAAAATATATTTTGGAGGATAAACTCATGCAATTCTAGCTACTTGAGAGAATAAAATAAGATCTTGGTGGTAGTTGCATTTTTCCTGTAAAGAGTAGCTTAAACATTAACTTCCCAAATTGGGCAACATTGCTAAAACATATTTAACAACAGGCTGATTTGTATACATTTATTATAACAGAAATGTACAGACTGATAGGAACCAATGGGAAAGATACTATGTATTGAATTGGATAGGGAAACTTCTTTTTTTGTTTGTTTCCTTATACATGTGGCGCTATTTGCTATTTTATGTATCAGCATATTGACATTTCATGTATTATTGCTGGTGTTTGTTTGAAGGGGACATCGATGGTTTGCAAATATTCTAAAGGCTGAATAATCTTTTTGAGTATGAGTGATACGTTTGTTTTCCTTTTTGTCCTTCTTCTTTATCTTCCCTAATATTCCTCTTTTTCTCCTTCCATCTTTATCTCTTTCCCTCTACCATGTCCTGCCTTGGCTTCTCTATTTTCCTTGCAATCTTGCTCAGCACACACTACTTTTCCAGAGCCAAATTGTTTCCCAGAATGGAAGGGACTGCTTATCTCAGGGAGAGGAACTTTGCCCTGTGGAGCTGTTCTGGTCAGATAAGCAGACAGCTACTGATTGGACAGCATGAGCTTGGCTGTGGTCCCTACTGGACTAAGCTGACCAGCAGGAACAGAGTCAGCTGATGATGGGGCTGGGAGCCACTGCCAAAGTACTAGGAAGTGTTTGGGGTGGGATAAACATTTTGGTGACTCTAACCTAAATATGTTTCGCATGAGTTGGTCATTTTGTCACAGATTTTCTCTCTTTGGCTGCTGTTCAGTATATTCCTAATAGATTTGCAATGGCAGCTGAATAAGTGCTGTATATGGACTTAAATTTTGAAAACATGAATCTTCCTTAGCAAGCGCTCATGCAATACCCCCTCTATTAGCAGCAGACTCCTCTGGTGTCCAATTGCTATTCTTTATTGAGAAATGGCCCAGCATTTAGTGTTTCATTTTGTTTAGGTATGCACCGGCATTATAATTAAGGAATTATTTGTGTAGCTTTTTGCCAATGAAGTTGATGCCTCTGACCCTGCAGCTGTGTGCAGTTGTGGCCAAATTTGCTAATCACTGACCCTTGCCTGTCATATCACTGTTTGCATATGTAACTTAGCTTGAAAACTGAGGCCAATGTCTCTTTTCTAGCTGCCTTTCATTAATGTTCTTTCATTTTTCACACTAATTAAGCTATTGCCATATGTGAACCTAGCATATGAAAAGGTAGAGGATTTTTTTTGTTTTGTTTTGTTTTAATTTTACTGGGAGACTTTTCTGAAAAGATACCATATTACCATGCAAATTATTGCAATGGTTTACATAGATCAATAGTTCTTAAATTTGAGTGTGCATGAGAACCACATGGAGGAGTTGTTAAGGTATAGATTGCTGAGGTCTACCCATAGAGTTTTGGATTCAGTTGATATGCAGTGGGGAGCCCATGAATTTCTAACATGTTCCCAGGTCATGATGATCTCATGCTGGAGCTGCTGGTCCAGGGAATATTTTGAGAATGCTTAAAATTGATGAGTAAATTATCCTATAAGTGCCTCTGTCCCCATAGCAGGTCTACCTCCTGACCTGTTCTATTGTATATTTGGTTGCAGCAATCATCAAGACCTAGGATCTTACTATTCCTCCTCAGTCCTTCTGAGCATCATTTTATAACTAGAGAACATGCTTGAGTCTGCTTTTTATATATCCATAATCTATTCTCATCCTCCCTTTCCCTGCCATTTCTGGGATGGTTCATAGGAATTCTTTTTCTTCAGATAATGTGCTATGTAGCTATGAATGACTTTCTGTCAGTGTTAAACAATTATGTCCTTCAAAGTGGACTAGGCGATAGAAACTTGTTAGTGACTTTCTTTTGAAGGCTGAGCTGGGCACACAGGCAGAACTAATCAAAGTGTTTGAGTAAATGGGAACCTCATGTCTATTATCCCAGTTTTGCTCATTGTGAAGGTTAGGTGACATTCGAGATTCTGATTTAAAGTTTGGCTTGGGGCTTGAAACTTCTGACTGTAGGCTACTTTGTAAAAATGACATATTGATTTTCTTAATCTTTTAAAAAAATCTTCCTGTATAGTCTTTTAAAAGGCCCAATAAAGTCACTTTCTTTCCTCTGAAACTGTTGAAGAGAATGTTTTCAGCAGATGTGATCTGTCTGGGAGTGTTGGTATTTGACAATTTTGAGTTACACCCTAGGCCCTTGTCACTTAGTTAAAATAATTAATTACTGGCTACCTGTTATTTGGAGACTGCTACTGCCAGGAAGTAAAGATGGATAAAAAGTATCTCTGAAGGATATTTGGAGGATAACTTTGAAACATCAGATGTAACTAGATTTTAAGATCCATGAGGGAAAGAGTCATAGCATTCTTCTTAATTATATCAACAAATCTTGACTATATCTTGCCTTCAACACCCACACTTAATCCATGTGTGAAATAACTGACACATAATTTGAGAAAAGGGAATTCTGAGATAAATGTGTAGTCCTTGGAAATGGAGCATCTAAGAAACAGTTTTTTTTTTATGAAACAAAAGCAAGAAAAAAAATGTATTTATTTAAAGGTTTTAAAGGTTTATTAAGCAGGAGGAGAAGTGCTCAGAGCATTCAGAAGATGAATTTTCTTTTTACAATCTAAGAAAAACATCCATTTCCCAGGAGAGTGGATTTACTTATGACCCCGGGGCCGAGGAGAATGGCATGCAGTCCCCACTTGGCCTGTGTGTCCTGGGCTTTGTAAGAAACAGTTTTTATCAAAGAATCTTTGAAAATTTATAATGCATATATCCAACCTTCTCTCTACTCAGTCACGATACACATAAACAAAAAAGGTCCCAGACATTCTTGTAGGAAAAAAGTAGAGTAATACTTTCTCTAGCTCTTTTTGTGGTATAATTGACAAAAAATGTACCAGTATATATTTAAATTTAATATGCAAATTAAATTTAATATGTAAATCAAGATCATGATCACAATGTTGCTCATTGCTTTATGTAGTTTTTTTGGTGCATATGACTAAAACATTTAATATCTATTCTCTTAGCAAGTTTCAAACACACCATTCAATGTTATTTACTATAATCATAATGCTGTACATAAGGTCTCCAGAACTTATATATCTTATAAATGTAGGTTTGTAGTCTTTGGTCAATGTCTCTCCCCATTTCCCCCATCACCCATGATAAAATATTTTAAAATCAGAATTCCTTATTTAGGATTGTTTAGGTTCTCTAAATTTATTCAAGTGCAAACTCTCTTTCCTATAATGACTTAAAAGTCCTTGAAATCAATGTTGTAACAACCTAAACTAAATCAGAAATGTCAATAGTCTTGTTTCAAAAAAGTCAGAACCAGAGTGTAAAAAGAAGTAAAAGTTATTGAGCACCTTCAGTGCAACCCCCACCATATACACAGAGTTATATATCATTTAATATCAGGACATATCTATTATATGCAAAGCATCAACCAGTGATTTTGCCATTATGTGGACATTATAGAGTGTACTTACAAAAACTAAGACAGCCATGATGTTACTAGGTGATAGAATGTATGGGACTTCCATTGTGTATGTGATCTGTCATTGACCAACATATTATTGTGCAGCACATCACACACACACACACACACACACACTCACATTTGATCATCAAACTTATTAAACAACACTTCCAGCTAAATAGCATTATTCTCGCTCTGCAAATGATAACACTACAAATAAAGACATTAGCCGATTAATTGGTGATTTCCCATAGGTGTGTCATCTTACCTAATCATCCATGGAAGTGCTTCAAGGAACTCATATACTTTAAAGGAAGGCTAAGCCCTTGCTTAGGGCACCTGGAACACAGAGACACAAACACAGCAGATAGTTATTTTAAGAAGAATTTGATAATAATATTATACAAGTTATATTAAAATAATCATCACAATTTTTTATTTCATTCCACTTATTTTACAGTTTACAATTTATTTTCAATTTGTACTTTATAAGGGTTTTTTTTTCCTCCCAAACCTATGCTGTATCTGAAGTTATTTTCCCATCTCTTTTTCCTCCTTCAATATTTCAATTCCAAGTGTACATTCTTAATCTCCTGGCTCCTGTCCAGCCATCTCACTCTAAGCATCTCTTGAAGTCTCATTCTCTTTCAGATTTACTCATTTACTCATCACATTTTTTTCATTGCTTTTCACTTCCCCACATTCATGGTGTCCAGCATTGTAATCACTCCTTTACAAAAGCCCCCCTCCCACACCATTGCCCCCTTTCCCTCTAAATAACTGAGTGGCTAAATACTTTCTTGTCACATCTCACTACTTTCATGACTCCAAATGGTATGCCACAAACTGGCACGAAATTGACTTGAAGTTCTGTTCCATACCCTGGCTAATTTATGGGACTTCTCCTAGAAAAATTGAGCTCATCCCAGAAGAACTATCACATACCTTCCTTCTTGGGGCTTCTCACAGTCATGCTTTTATTTTCAAACTAAGTAGATGACCTTGACTCTTAATGAAATGCAGTAAATCAAATGGCTTATCTCATATTCTGCTTTCATCTATATTGAATTTTATGTTTTCTCTACTGGAGAAGGAAATGGTGGCTTTAAACAGAGGCAAACCCAACCCTTAGTCTCTATCTCCTTCTACCTCTCATTCTTCCTTAATGCTGCTGTTTTTCACTCTTTCTACGACAACATCTATTTCTACCTTTTAAATAGATTATTTTCTGCTGCATATTTATGAAGCACTTTGTATCATTCTTTTCCCTCTGTGCCTTTTTCCAATGAAGTGTCCCTTGTCACAGGTGACGTGCACATTGCCACAATGATTCTCACTTTATTAGCAGCTCTTCCTCATGTTTCTTCTTCTTGTAGCCAATTGTTGGAGTGATTCAGGTTTGGGACCTTGTTAGCTGCTATTTTCTATCTTTACTCTCTTTTGAGGTATTCTTAACCTGTTCGATTTCTTCTTCCTGATGAAATCTAAATTTATCTTTCAACCTGTGACCTCTTCCCTAAGTTACAGGATCCCCAGACAAATCTCTAACCACATATTGAGAACTCAATTTTAAGTCTAATAGAAATCTCAGTGTTACTGAGAGCAAACTGGTACTCTACAAAACATTCTCTTCTTCAGTGTTGTTCATTATAGTGAGTGACACAGGCATTCATCATTTGCTTAGATACATAGTAGTACCGTGTTTCTTCCCTTTTCATTGTACTGGCTCCATCCAATCCTTCAGAAATTTCTTCCCATTGTACTTTCAAAATAATCCAAATAATGCTGTTCTTGTTTCTACCATGTATATTTCCACTACCCTAAACCAGGCTGTCATCTCTTCTTTAGTCTTCTCATTTGGTTTTTCCAAGTCTACTCTCATCATTCAACTCTCACAATTGGAGAGTCAATTGTGAGAGTTGAATGATGAATCAATATCAATCTAGCTCATCTTTTCCTGAAATTTTAAAAATAACCTTTGCAGTGCTGTGGATCCAACCAGGGCCTTCAGCAAGTACTATATTACTGAGCTACACTCCCAACCCTAAATTAATCTTTCAACAACTTGATTAATGTCATGTCACCAATATGCTCAAACCTCACAAACACTTCCCATACTGAGTCAAGTAAAATTCAATTCTTTATCATGACTTTCCCCAAAAGACCCATATGATGTGACTTTTAGCTACTCCTGTGATCTTATTTCATTGAGTCCACCCTTCAAAATATGCTGTAGCCACACAATTTTTTTTCTCAACTTTCCAGAGAAGCCAAATTAATTCTTCCTTTGGTTCTTTGCACTGGCTTTTCTTTCTGCCTGCAGTCCTGTTCTGAAGTTTTTTATATGACCAACTTCTTCTGAATTCAGGCCTCAACCAAGTTGTGCTCCACTCAGAAAAACCTACTAGGACAAACTTATCTACACTCCACATGACCTTTATCATATTAATGTATATCATAGTCATCATCAGTTACCACAGTTGAAATTATTTTGTAAGGTTGGTTTCATTTGAATATTTGTGTTTCCTTCAACGGAAATGTACACTAGTCTCTGGTTTCTTAGCTTATCTAGTTTTATGCAGGATTACAAGAGAATAACTAGATAATAAAAAGAAAAATATAAATTACTTTTAAAACATTATTATAAATCTTTAAAATAATGTACCACAAACATGTTGATCTCTAATGGGAAGAGTTAATTGTATAAAGTCATTAAAAATAACTCAAACTCCATTACAATAACTAAATAATACAATTCCATTAGGTTAGGGCTGGGGAGAGATTGGCTGTTAATTAAACATTGCAGTGTTTGCTTACCTACATAGTCCTTAAAAACCTACCTTCATTTTTTTTCTTGAAGTAAATCAAAGTAGACTTATATTTGGCATATAATAAATATGACTTTTACATAATGAAATCATTGAGCTGTTTCATAATTATCATTAGGAGAAGAGTTGATATAGACCCATTTAATGAAATAGACTATTAATTTTAAGCATTATTTAACATAACATTCATATCAATGTGAAAATCACTAAAGAATGAAAAAAAATTATGTAACTCTTGAAATGATTTTGGGAAAAAAAATTACCCACAAAACAAACAAACAAATGGAATCAAATCGAGCTTTAGGTGTAACTGCTAGCTAAGAGAAATATGTGGGAATAGACAAACATATGGAACTATACCACAAGGATGGAATCAGGCACACCTGGAAATCAAGGAAGTCTATAACAGAAATGATCTACCTTCTCATATATGGAAAATATAATCAGGACTCAAATCAAATTCTGTTTTAAGAGCTATATTAACTAATGTGATATAATTTAAACATGATAAGAAGCCACTGGATTTTTAAAAATTTTTTTGTTGCTATACATAAGCAGAATGCCTTTATTTTATGTTTTTATTTTCATATGGTGCTGAGGCTGTAACCCAGTGCTTCATGCATACTAGGCAAGTACTCTGCCACTAAGCTACAGCCCCAGCCCCACTGGGGGGTTTTCAAGCATGATAGTGACATGATTTAAGTTTTGAAAGATCACACCACTGTTTGAACAGTTGATCTTAAGTTGTAAGAGTGGACGCCTGGAATACACTACTAAGGCTACTACAGTAGATGAGGTTGAGAAACAATGGTGATGGTTTAAAGATAAGCATAAAAGAAGAGATCTGGGAGTAATGAATAGAAGCAGACTGGACTTGCCAATTGGAGTGTGACAGAATGAGGAACCTAAGATAAATCTTAGATTTGAGTCAGAAACAATGAAATGTTTGTTGGCATTACTAAAGTGGGAAAGACTGGGGAGGCGCAACAGAAAATACATTATTATTTTTTGTTGTTGTTTGTTTTTGCTGTTTTGAAATATTTGTGAGACATCCATGTGTAGATGTCAGCAATCATGTTGAATACACAAAGCATACCTTGAAAGAGAAGTTGGAATTCAAGTTTGACGACAGAGTCTGAATGATCCAGAAGCTGCTATATGGATTTCTAGATCAAGTCTTTGTTTCTAATCCTCCTAGGAATCACCCCTCCTTCCATGTACTATGCTATCATTCTCGAGAGTTGATCTTAGTGTCCCACAAAGACCCGTGTACTCATGGCTTGGTCCCTAGCTTTGGTACTATTGGGAGGTAGTGGGACTTTAAGAGGTGGAAATTCAGTCATTGGAGGCATTGCCTTGTAGGGGACATTGGGAGTCTTGCCAGTCCTCTCTCTGTCACTCGCTCGTTTTGTTTCCTGGCCCTAAGGAAGAAGGTTTTCTTCTACCACACACTCCCACCATGTGCTGCCACAGGCCTGGAGTGGTGGGGCCAAGTGAGCATGGATTGAAACCTCTGAAACTATAAGCCAAAATAAACATCTAATCCTCCCATTCACATTTCTTTACCTTAGAGTGATTGTTATGTAATCCTTTGTTTTTCTCCTTTGCTTCCTCCTGGTGTCAACATGAATTTTAAAAATCAGACAAAAATTCTCCAAAGAATAATATTCACTTTGAAAGAGCAGAACACTCTCGTGGGAATGGGAATATTCAGAGGTTGACAAAAAGGGCCATATTTTTAAGTCAAAAACAAAAAGGATTACATCCGATATTTTGAAGCAGTAATCACTAGCCACAATGATTAATATCAGGAGTGGCATCATATCACCATGGTTGACTAGACAGTTCCTGGGCAGATTTCTTGATGAAAGTACTTTTTGTGTAAAGTTATTATATCTCCTATGCAAGCTTATGATTGTGGCAGAGTCATTTGTGATAGTTACTGTCAAGCAATTAAATATAAAAACCCTTCCTTCATAACTGCTCAGCTTTATTTATTCATTTTCTGGTTAAGGTTGACACAAGTGACTACATTTGATTCAAACAATTTTCACATTTCTTCCACGCTGGTGAACCGTTTCCTTATGACAGACATTTGGAAACTGCACCCATTTTTTTGCTGAAATTCCTTCTCTGTTGATCTAATGTCTATATTCACAGTAAGTCAAACTGCAAGATTGGAGGAAAAAGTCCTCAGAATTTTAATTTCTAATCAAGACTTCTGACAACAACTATAAGAAGTTAATTTGTAACTACAAAATTAAAGAAAATAGCACACACAAGATCACCTTCACTTATGTAGATATCAACTACAATTTGGAATAGAGTTCACCATCAATTCTGATAATTTGGTAAAAGAACTCACAGAAATCACTGCAAGCTATTGTACTCGGAGTTACAGATTATTTCAGGGAAAGATACATATGAGAATTAGGCTAAGGAATAGGTTTATTGCACAGAGTCTGAGAATGTTCCATAGTTTCCACTTTTATTGGGATGTTACATGCTTGGCATCAATGTGTGACAATACACATGGAGGACTATCCACCAGAGAGGTGTGTGTGAGCTTCAGGGACAGATCATTATGTATATGTGATTGATTGACTTTTTTTTTTCTATATAGCTGAACTCAGTCTCCATCTCCCTCCCTCCCTTCCTGGAGTTCAAGCTTCTGTTATATGGTCCATGGGTCCTGCCTTGAGTGACCTGGTTAACATAAACAGCAGCTGACGGTTCATGAAGCCACATCATTAGTATGAACTATCAAGTGTGGTCCAATGGGCCCACTATGGATTACAGATATTTATCACTCAGTAAATTCCAAGGGTTTAGAGATTACCTAACAGAAGTCTAGGACAAGACCAAAATTCTCTTTGGGCAAAGCCAAGTTCTTTAGTATATTATTTAGTCTTGTATACTAAAGAACTTGGCTTTGCCAAGTAGATTGTATACTAAAGAACTTGGTCTAGCACATAGTAGATCTCAACAGATAGTCTTCATGTGGTGTTAGCTCTTTCTATTTAACATGAATTAAAACAAATGTTGTCATAAAAATCATCCCTGATCCCACTCTTTTTTGGGGGGGAGGTTGGGGATACCAGGGATTGAACTCAGGGGAACTCCACCACTAGGCACTGAGCCACATCCCCAGCCCTATTTTTTGTGTTTTATTTAGAGATAGGGTCTCACTGAGTTGTTTAGCACCTGATTTTTGTGGAGGCTGGCATTGAACTCATAATCCTCCTGCGTCAGCCTCTAGATTGCAGGCACGTGGCACCCGCACTTGGCCTGATCTGACTCTCAAAGAATAGTTATTCTCTTTCTTAGCATCTGCATGTACCCTTTTAAAAAATATCCCATGTGAGATTATTTTATGGTAACTATAGTTTATTAACTACTTTAAATTTTGTTCTTCTCTACTAGAATATAACCCAGAGTACCAGAATCACATTTTTTTTACAATTTTATTCCCATAATATCTTGACACATATTAGGAATATGAAAATCTTTTTGAATGGATGACTTAATTAATAGACTATAAACTCATTACAGCAGAAGGGTCTAACATCTTTAAAATAAATGAATCTTCAGAATCCCGCTGGGTATTTGTCACATACAAAGCTCACAATTAGTGTATGTTTAATGACTGAAAATAGATTTAAGGGATTTCTATTTTAGATTCAGACTTACAGATATTAAAATATTAATATATTATACTTCCAAAGGATTTTATGGAGCTATTAATTGTACTGGATTTATATTTTTTGTAAGTGTATTTTCCTGATTCAAAATTTAAAATTACCCATGAATTCAGACCTAAGCTTAATCATTATAAGCAGACACTGTATAATAAAAAGAGCAATGAATTTGGAGTTTCAGAATGAATATGATAGCCTTTCTATACTTACTAAATATATGATTTTGTAATACTCCATCTTCCTGGAATGTTCTTCCCATTTTTCCCAAGTTAGACACTTAGCAACAGTTTATTTTTCATACTTAAAATTCTAATAAAAACACTTACTTAATATTAGTATAAAATATTTGCAAAAGTAACTAGCTAATGTTTGTTATTTACAATTTAAGTAAAATTTTTTTTTAAAAAAATTAAAAAATAACTCTTTTAACCCCACCACAGCTAAACTATATTTTATTACTCATGTCTTACTGGAGACTATTGGTCTTCTTGCCTAAAGATGATTTGAAGATTAAGGCAGTTTAGTGTTTAAAGACCATCACACGGTACAAACAGATTTGTTGTGCCAATTTTCTCCTTCTTGTGTAAAGGAAGATTTTACTAAACAATTGCAATTTTTCCCAGATTATCCTCTTAGCTTCCTCTAATAATAATCCCAAATTGAGGAAATTACACAAACACACACACACACACACACACACAGACACACCCCACACACACATATCATATGTAACATATTTATGCACACATTCATGTATAATATATAGGTATTAGAACAACATCTGAATGTGGTTGCCTATCTCTTTAAACATCAGGGAGATTCTCAGGATTCTTTTCAACTCAACATTCTGGATATTCACACAATTGAAGATGTATTTGCCATTGCTGAGCTATAAGTATGAAAACATATAATATATAGTTTTGCCCTTATCGTTCTTTGATGTCCATTATTGGCAAAGAAACTTGGCCACTGAGGAATCTATCCATTTATAGGATTTATTCCCCACAGATGGAGCAGGCTATTCCTGGGTTACTAATGCCAGCAAATTTAGTCAATTATATTTTGGATACTCATTAGACACTTTGCAAACATTATTTTTTAACCCATTATTAAAATTATGCGAACTCATCACAGATTTGAAAGAAATCAGGCTAAGCTACAATAAATCAATTTATATAAAGTCAGTGAAATACAATATAGGAAGAACAAATTTGATCTAGAGCCCTGTAGTTTATTTTTGAATAATGGAAATTCTTTTTTCCCCCACCCTACCTCACACTAGCACATAGTGCTGAAACACTTGAGAAGGGAAAATCAAAATAGTGTTTAAATTAAGCTAGTATTGTGAAACAAACTGACTAGGATTCCAAGGGTTTAAAATTTTCAAATAATTATACTTGTTGCTTGCATAAAATGACTTAAGAAATTTTCAGAGTTACAGTATATAATGCTTTTTATTTCAAATTTATTTGTTCTTTTTAGTTATATATAACAGTAGAAGGTAGTTTGACATATCATACATGCATGGAGTATAACTTCCCGTTTTTGTGATTGTGAAGTTATACTGGTAGTGAATTTGTATATGAACAAAGAAAAGTTATGTCTGATTCATTCTACTGTCTTTCCCATTCCCATCTCCTCTTCTTTTTCTCCACTCTGCCTTGTCCAATCTAGTTAATCTCCCCTTCTCTGCCTTACTCCCAACCCTGCCTGTTGAGTCAGCATCCACATATCAGAGAAAATATTCAGCCTTTGTTTTTGTGTGTGTGTGTGTGTGTGGGGGGGGAGTTGGTTTGTTTCACTTAGCACGATGGTTTCCAGTTCCATTCATTTACCAGCAAATACCTTAATTTCATTCTTCTTTAAGGCTGAGTAATATTCCATTGTGTACATATGAGATATTTTCTTTATCTATTCATATGTTGAAGGGTACCTAGGGTTTCATAGTTTGGCTCTTGTGAATTGAGCTACTATAAATACTGTGTCACTATAGTTTGCTGATTTTAAACCTTTGATTATAAACCGAGGACTGGGATAGCTGGATCAAATGGTGGTTTCAGTACAAGTTTTCTGAGGAATCTCAGTATTCCTTTGAAGAATGTTTGCACCAATATGCAGTCCCACCAGCAATGTATAAGTGTACCTTTTCCCCCACATCCTCACAGACATTTATGGTTGCTTTTAGATAATTGCCATTCTGAGTAGAATTAAATGAAATTTCAGTATATTATTAATTTGTGTTTCTCTAATTGTTAGTGATATTAAACACTTTTTTATATATTTGTTGGCCAATCATATTTCTTCTTCTGTGAAGTACCTGTTCAATTCCTCTGCCCATTTATTGATTGGGTTATTTACTTATTTATTTATTTATTTTGGTGCTAAGTTTTTTGAATTCTTTACTATCCTGGATATTAATGCTCTCTCTCTCTCTGAGGTACAGGAGGGAAAGATTTTCTCCCATTCTGTAGGCTCTCTCTTCACATTATTCAACTTTTCTGTGAAGAAAATTTTAGTTTAAATTCATCCAATTTATTGATTCTTGATTTTACTTCTCGTGCTTTACGAGTCTTGTTGAGAAATTTGGTTCTTAGGCTGACATGATGGAGAGTTCAGGCTACTTTTTCTTCTAGTAGGTGCAGAGTCTCTCGTCTCATGCCTAGGTCCTTGATCCATTTTGAGTTGAGCTTTGTGCAGTGTTTCAGTTTTCCCAGCACCAGTTGTTGAAGAGGCTTTCTTTTCTCCAACGTATGTTTATGGAACCTTTGTCTAGTATGAGATAACTCTATTTATGTGGGTTTGTCTCTGTGTCTTCTATTCTGTTCCCTTGGTATTCACATCTGTTTTATGCCAATACCATGTTGTTTTTGCTCCTGTAGCTCTGTAGTATAATTTAAGGTCCAGTATTGTGACGCTTCCTGCTTCATTTTTCTCACTGAGGCTTGCTACACCCAAGGGCACCATCATTCTAAATGGAGAAAAATTGAAAGCATTCCCTCTAAAAATCAGAACAAGACAGGGATGTCCTCTTTCACCACTTCTATTCAACAAAGTTCTGGGAACTCTAGCCAGAGCAATTAGAATGAAGATAGAAATTAAAGGAATACAAATAGAAAAAGAAGAACTCAAACTATCTCTGTTTGCCAACAATATGATTCTATATTTAGAAGACCCAGAAAAAAATTCCACTAGAAAACTTCTAGAACTCAGAAATGAATTTAGCAAAGTAGCAGGATATAGTCAGAATTAATATTGTCAAAATGGCCATACTACCAAAAGTGCTATACAGATATAATGCAATTCCTATTAAGGTTCCAGTGACATTCTTCACAGAAATAAAAAAGCAGTCATGGAATTCATTTGGATAAACAAGGCCCAGAATAGCCAAAGCAATCCTCTGTAGTATGTAATTCTTAATGAAGGGCTCTGCATGTCCGCCTTTGTGCACTATGTGGTTACAGAAATAAACTTATTATTATGTAAACTTGTAAAACATTGAGTTCTAGCAAGTCTGTCAGCAGTTATTTTATTGAATGCTTCTTCTTTGGCAAGCTTCTGTATAGCAAGTGGCAATATACTTATGTGTTAACAGCCATGTACTCAGTCTTATAGTAAAAGGAGAAAATCATAGTTAATTGTGGGATTTATGGCAAATTTAATGGCAATATAATCTCCAAGGGAGAAAAAAAAAACAAAGCTTAACCTAACCTGAGATGGTTACAAATATGAGTAGACTTAGCTAGTATAAGTAAAAGGAGAAAAGGATACTTCAAATAGAAATAACACCACACAACAAAATAAGGAGATTCATTGCTCTTATTTCATTTTAGGGTGTG